>NC_136505.1:9239234-9374234 GCF_053919585.1 Euprymna scolopes
TTTAAAAACTAACCCATTAATATTAACTACTCATGTGGGGTTGCAGAAATACCTGATTTAGGACCCAGGCGCAGGGTTAATCCTCTTGGTACTGATGGACCCATAGATCCTCTCAGGTCAGTAGGAGAAGGAAAACTCTGAAGCTAAACTTAGGGGGTGGGAGGCCTCTTCAGTCTTGCTCAAAATGACAAGGTATTATAAGAAGGCTAACTGAGAAGCCATCAGGGATCTCATCAGAGATGTCCAATGGAGAAATATCTTTTCTCTTCCCACTGAACAGTGAAAAAATGAGACCACTTAATGGTTCAAAACAGCAATTTAAGCACATGTTCCCACACAGAAATTCTATAGCAAACTCCACTCCCCCAATGGTTCACTTCTACTTGTGCAGCAGCCATTGCGTGAAAACAGTATGCATACCACAGATTTAACCGACATAAGTCCAGTACAAACAGACAAAAGTATATAGAAGCTAGAAATAATTGTAAAAAAAGAAATAGCAACAACTAAGAGAGAATATACCGAAACTGCCAGAAAATGCATCGAAGCACAGAAATTAGGAATCCGTAATTTCTGGAGAATCTACAACAGTGTAATAATGTAATAATGGGCAATCAACAATTCCTCCATTATCCAACAATCTTAAGGTTGTTTGCACGGCAACCCAGAAGGCTAACATGCTTGCCAATCGGTTTGCTTTAAACTCCACATTGGACCCAACAACCACACCCTCCCTGACTTTCTTTTGTGGACAGATGCCACACTAGATGATCTGAAAATTACCCCTTCTGAAGTGCATGATATCATAAAAAACCTAAACACCTCAAAAGCATGTGAACCAAATCTCATCCCAGCTCTGCTATTAAAAAAATACTTAGCTGGCGTTGCTCCGGTCCTCTCCAAACTTTACAACAAATGCATTAATGAATCTTGCTTTCCTGACTGCTGGAAAACTGCTTTTGTGGTACCAGTTTACAAGAATTTTGGTGAAAGAACTGACCGATTAAATTATTGCCTCATTAGTCTCCTCCTGCTTTTTGTCAAAATATTTGAGACCATAATTAACCAAGCTCTAGTCCATCACCTTCTGACCGACCAATAATATGGATTTAGGCAATCCCGTTCTACAGCACATATCTAACTGTGATCTCTGAACGTATATACCATTCACTGGACAAAGCAGGGGATGGTAGAGTGGTAGCTCTAGATATATCTAAGGCTTTGGCAGGGTATGGCACAATGGTGTTCTCAAGAAAATCAGATCATATGGTATGACTGGATGAATACTTAACATAATTAAATCTTTCTTAAATTAAAGAAGAATCTATCTTAGTGGGTGTTCCTCGGGGGTCTATCCTTGGACCTTTATTATTCCTAATATTCATAAATGACCTCCCTGATAAAATTGTCCCTGAGATGGGTATATTTGCTGATGACACCATTGAATTTCAAGTGAAACCAACAGTTTCTGCTGAATTGTTATGTCGCAGTAATGAACATATCCATAAATTACGAAAAACAATAAGATAGAAAATTAATTGTCATCAGTTTCCGAAGACAATTGACGAAAATTAAGTCTTGCTAAATTGGCCAAAGATTTTCAGTTTTCAGAAAATATTTACCTCCCTTTTGTTACGATTCAAAGTCTGGTTTCTTTTTTTTTTTTTTTTTTTTTTTTTTTGCAAAATTTAATTTTCGCTAATTATCTTTAAAATCTATTTTCTATTGATAATTAATTTTCTACTTCATCGTTTTTCGTAATTTTTTAATATATTTATTACTGTGACATGACAAATGAGTAGATATCATAGGTTCTATTTTAAATTCAATACCTCAACTTTTTAATTTCGCTTATAACGAAAAAGAACACAAATATTCTAGTAGTCAAAGGGAGTTAACTCTGTTATGTTTATATTTCTTTTCAACATTAATTTTTTAGGTAAATAACAATTCTTTCTAACAAGAAAGAATTTAAATCAATTAAAATTTTCTAAATGCATTTATTTAAATCCAAAATAAAAAGAAGCATTAGTTTTACAATAACCTAAAAGTACTAACAATTCATGAAAACATCATTATTGGAATAAATGTTGATGGACAATTTTCAAGTAAATTTTAATTTTTTCAGTAGATTAGCACTCCTTAGATTTCTTCCAACCATTATTTACCAGATGAGAAATGGTAGAATTTGAGTGAACTGAAACTGCAAAACTGTATATTCAACTGCCTATACATACCTAGCGTTGCCCGGGAATTTGTACAAATTTTTATCCACCATCTTTTTTGTTAAATTTTAATGTTTTTTTTTCTTTCATTTCGATAATGGAGAGTAGAAAACGCATTGTGGATGCGTTATCAGCAGCTCCTGTTACTCTCGCTTCTTCTTATTTGTCCCTCAGTCCTCATTTTTTAATGAGTGATTTTTCTGACAAAGGGAGAAGAAAAAGCTGTTTTCTAGGTTGGCAGTATTTTGTGCGAACAGTTGGCTGAGATGGCGGAAATTTTCTGTTTCTATGTCTATCATTGTAGCCATGTCACTAGTAAGGGTGCTGAAGGTAAACGTTTTGTCTGGGCTGACGTTATCCGCCTGATAGTCAGGGACCCGAACCTTGGATTAACCACTAAGGAGGCTGTCCTATCAGCAGGTGCAAAGTACTGGGGCTGCTGTATTGCCATTTGGTGAATGGAATCTGGACCATGCAGTAGCTTCTGGTGGGGCCTCTCGATGCCATACTAGTGGGTAATTGTTACGGCTTTACCTTATCATTAGCTACAAAAAAAAAATTCTTTGTTTCTTTTTCTCTCTTAGTTTCCCCTCTCTGTCCTGCTCTAAGTAAATCTGACGACCTAGTCCACAAATTTCAAAATTTCATCATGACAAGTTTCAAGAAAAAATACACGATTAAACCCGGTTCTCCAACTTCCAACGTAGACCCCTACTACCATGTCTCCTTCTCCAACATCAGGGGTCTACGTTCTAACCTTCCAGAGGTTGAAACCCAATTACAGGAGACTAAACCAGACCTTTTATTTTTAAGTGAAACTGGTATTGGACAGGCTATTTCCCTAGAAGAGTTCGCAATTAAAGGATACTCTAACTTAACCTCTAAATCTGACCCCCAAGATCGCCATGGGCATGGAATATGTGCCTATATTAAAGATAGCTTTCCATGTGGTAGGGACATCTCCAGGGAAGATCCTAACTTACCCTATATGTGCTTCCGGGTTGCTTTAGCTCACACTACGGCATTTATATTTACTCTCTATCGCCCCCACAACAGCGGAGTTACTATATTTAAAAGCATATCTGAGAAAATTGACCAAGTCCTATCTGCTTATCCTTCAGCTAACATTCATGTATGTGGAGATTTCAATGTTCACAACATCGAATGGTTGACCCACTCAAACAAGACCGATGATGAGGGGAGGTTCTGTCATGATTTCTCCATTGCCTATGACCTCACTCAGATTGTTCAGGAACCCACCCGTGTGCCCGACAATGACGGCCAGTATGCGAGCCTACTAGACCTTTTTCTCACAACTTGCCCTGAACTATGTTCAGTTTCTGTTCTGTTGCCTCTTGGATCTTCCGACCACTCTGTTGTATCAATTAAGATAAAAATGAAATGTAATAAGTCCCCAGACGTACCTCTCCATCATACAGTATATCGATACACTAAGGCTGACTGGGATAGCTTCCGTACATTTATAACTGATCTACCTCTGCATTCCATATTTAAAAAGGATGTGTCCTCTATAGTATTAGACCTGACAGAATGGTTAATTGTAGGTATTGATCGTTTCATACCCTCGAAAAAGTTTCAGCAAAAACCTAACAGCCAGCCATGGTTCTCTCCAGAATGTGCTGCTGCCATTGCGCACAGAAATCACTTTTTCCACTGTTTCCAACGTAATAGATGTATGGAAACTAAAGCCGCTTTCAGGACTGCCAGCAACCATTGTAAGAAAGTAATAAAGAGCGCAAGATGGTTGTATGCTCAATCTGTTAAGTCCAAAGTAGCTGAGCAGCGGCTTGGTTCCCACCAGTTTTAGCAAATAGCAAACAGAATTCTGAACAGAAGTGTGCGCTCCATTCCATCTATCATCAATGGACCTGAGGTAATCTCGTCAGCATCAGACAAAGCCAAACTCTTTGTCAAGAACTTTGCAGCTAATTCTACCTTTTGCAATCAAGGCCGCCAACCCCCAATATTTCCTCCTGTATCTGAAAACACACTATGTGATATACGTATATCTGTGCGTGATGTTGCCAAGCTAATCAAAAACCTTGATTCCAGTAAAGCAACTGGCTCGGACGGTATTCCAATTATAGTACTCAAAAAACTTCAACCTAAACTAGCGCCCATACTTACAAAACTATTTAAACGTTGTCTTAAGGAGAATAGTTTCCCATCTCCCTGGAAAATCTCATCAGTATGCCCTGTATTTAAGAATTCAGGTGATCGCTCATCCCCCTCTCAGTACAGGCCAATAAGTCTCCTGTGCGTCATGAGTAAGTTGCTGGAATCTGTGTTAAATACAGAAGTAATCAACCATCTCAACAAAAATAACCTTCTTAGTGACACTCAATATGATTTCCGTTCTGCTAGATCTACAGCAGACGTGCTTACAGTTATATCTCATAGGATTAGCAAATCTCTCGACGGAGGCAACGTTTCTAGGGCAATTGCTCTTGACATATCTAAGGCCTTTGATAGGGTATGGCATAAAGGTTTACTTCATAAGATCTCTAGCTATGGTATAGCTGGAAATGTCTTCTCAATTATTAAATCATTTCTTTCTGATAGGTTCATAAGAGTAGTAGTTGAGGGGCAAAAATCAGAAGTCCACAGTATTAATGCCGGTGTCCCTCAGGGGTCCATCCTGGGCCCAACTCTTTTCCTGATCTACATTAATGATCTTCCAAATCACATCCTTACATCATTTGTAGACATTTATGCTGACGACACTACCATTTATGGTAGCACATCTAAGACAGTAAACGACCAAGTTCTCTCCAATTCTCTCTCCTCTGATCTTGAGCATGTAGTACAATGGGGAAAGTAGTGGCTGGTTACTTTTAATGCATCTAAAGTCAAGCTTCTCTCTTTACATCATCAACATTCTGATCCACATCTGGCATCAATTGAAATGAATGGCTCTCGTCTTCAGGAGGCCTCAAGTTTTGACAAGCTTCTGGGCTTGACCATTACTCCTGATCTTAAATGGAACACGTACATCAAATCTGTTGCCAAGGCCGCTGGAAAAATGGTGGGATCTTTCTATCGATCCAGTAGATATCTCACTGCTGATGCAATTCTCTATCTATATAAGAGCCAGGTACGTCCAAGGATGGAATACTGTTGCCACATCTGGGCAGGAGCTGCTAGAAAGGACTTGTCCTGCCTTGATAGAGTTCAAAATAGACTTCGTAGCCTCGTAGGAGATGTCCTTTTCTCTTCTTTGCAACCTCTATCTCACAGAAGAGATGTTGCGAGTTTGTCTCTGATGTATCGTTATTTTCATGGAAAGTGTTCAACTGAGCTTCAATCTATGGTCCCCCCTCGCCAAACTTTCACAAGAAACACTCGTCTAGCTGTAAACACTATCAATAATTCCCCCCACTCTTTATCTGTGCCTAAATCTAAACGTAGATTCCATGAACAAAGCTTTTTTATTAGAACTGCACGCCTGTGGAATTGTCTTCCGTTTTCCTGCTTTCCGGCTGACTACAATATGGTTGTCTTCAAGTCTAATGTAAATAAGTTCTTGATGAGCCGTTCCATATAAGTTATCAAATTTAACAAATGTTCATTACTAATGATTATTATATTGTCCAATTTCTACTGTACACTCTTTAACCCTTATCCTTGAGTGGCCTCTTGGCCTTGATAATGAGTTGATACCTATGAAAAAAAAAAAGAAAAAAAAGTCCAATGTGAACAAGTTCTAATTGAATCGTCCCCCTAAGTAATCCAAGTTTCAAAATTCCCACTGTTTACTATGCTAAAATCACAATGACTAATGTATACCTATTAACCCTTATCCTCGAGTGGCCTCTGGGCCTTGATAAGTGGTGACACCCTTGTAAAAAAAAAAAAACTAAATTATTATTTGTGTCCTGTACCTCTACAGGGCCACCATTCGCCAACGTATGGAGTAATGTTGCGACATTTAGGCTGGTGCATCTGCTACTACTCTCTCACTCTTCAAAAAGAGACTCGCCAAACTAATAAGTCCTGCACTGTCAGCTAGGTTTCAACCTCTGGCCATCGACAATGGTATGTTGCATCTCACTGCCCGTTTTACTAGTATTTTAATGGTAAGTGCTCCGATGAACTACCGGCCTTTGTACTCCTTCGACGTAAATACCCCCTGACAAACCCGACAAGCAGCAAAATCCCACCTCTACACAGTAGAGATACTGAGATGCCAGAAAACTTTCTACTCCAATAATTTCTCCTCCTAGAACTGCTAGACTTTGGAATTTCCTTCCAGGTTCCTGCTTCTCTGACTGTACTGACATGCAGAAGTTCAAGTGTAATGTAAACAGACATCTTGCTACTCAACTCCCTACATAGTATCTCTGCAAATTATGTCCCAGATAGTATCCCCCTACATCAAAGTGGCACTGTACCTTGTTTGGGGGTGAAAATGCAATAAATAAAATATTTTTTAAATATTTGTTATTCTTTAAACGCAATAAAATTAAATTGATTCCTCGATCATTAAAGTTTTTTTTTATTGTCTTTTGTTTGCTCCAAATAAGATATATTACCACTGAAGCATAAGGAGTTACTGTGATAGGCGTATGGTTTAGAGGGAACAGGCAACCTAGGTATGAGGTCCATTCACATTATATTTAAGTTTTTGCATGTTGGTAGGATAAGGGTAACAGGGAGCAGGTAAGGAATTACAAAAGCAAGTGGTTTGAGGAAAAAAGTTATTGCAGTAGAAAACTTTCTGGCATTTAGCAACCTCTATAGTGTAGAGGTGTGATTTTGTTGTTAGCTGTTGTCATATTGGGTCTGACTTTGAAAATTCCACAAGATTTTTTTTTTTAAAGGAGTCACTACTTATCAAGGTCCAAAAGCTATTCAAGGATAAGGGTTAATGAGTGTACAGTAGTTAATGGGAAAATGTTATAGTAATCATAAGTAGTGGGAATTTGGTAAATTGGATTACTTAAGGGGGACGGCTCATCAAGAACTTGTTTACATTGGACTTGAAGATGACTATATTGTAGTCTGTTCAGTTTGCCTGCTTTCCAACTGAGTTCCACAGGCGTGCAGTTCTAAGAAAGAGGCTTTGTTCATGGAATCTACATTTAGATTGAGGCACAGATAAAGAGATTTTGTCATATAGTATATGAAATCCTAACAATGGTTGTCAAAAATAGGAAGAATAAATAAATTCCTTTATCGGGAAGATATAGTCCTCTGCTTTTGGTGAGTAATCAGCTAGAAATGGTGCCTCGATAAAAACATTTACCCATTTCACCTCACTCTGTTAGCATCAGGAATAGCATTTAGCCTATAAAAATCTTGCCCCAATTAAATCTTGCCAAAGATAAGTTTGAAAGTCAATTTCTTAAAAGCCAGCCAATGAGTGCAAATGTATAAAATGGCTGTTAAACCAAATATGATGATGTTTTTTTTTAGTTCTTTTTTTAAACAATGATGCGATTTTCTTAAAGGTTTTTTTTTTGTGTTATTTAAACCATTTGGGTTTGTTTGCTTAAAGTAATTTGCGACAATGACAGATCCCGACTACGAATTACAAAAGTCAATGTTGGAATAATTTATCTAAATTAGTTGTTTACATTGATCATGGGAAAAAAAATCAAAACTCAGGAAGACATGAAAATCAAATTAAATCAAAAAGTGTGATCTCTCCAACTAGACTCACTATGAAATTTTGAATTAACAAAGTCAAAATTAATAGAAAGACACTGAGTGCACTTGTAGGAGGAAAGAGACTGGAAGTCATTCTTTAATGAAACAATCAAAAAGAGGGGATGGCTTGCAAAAATATCTGCAAAAAAGCGACCCCTGTTTGTAACTGCACAGTTGAGGGTGAAAAAATTAATGTTTTGGGCCAATTTTTCGATATTTGTTGTCCGAGGTTTAAAATGATACCAGTTTCATTATATTCCAATGCGTCTGTCAAAAGTTTTTAGCAGAAAAATGTTTTAAATTGATTGAAACCTTGAGAAACAAATTCCATGAAAATTTTATTTATCTTACACTTTAACTTATGAAAATCTGTGAGAACTTTGAACGAATAACAATCAGAGTTAAGCGATCAAAATATCTATCTATATATATATATATATATATATATATATATATATATATATGGTAATTGTGAATAAAGAAAGACCCTAACTTTCAAACACACCTGAAGTTGGCACCCGCGTCTCTCCATTGAAGTATGGAAGCACAGAATTGATACAATTTTCAATTATATTTTATGCTTATTTTCTTCATGCCCTTCTAATAAAATTATATAAAATATGTAGACACTTTTATCAATTTTTAAAAATTTTTAATTGTATATCTTTTCAAATAACTATCTTTATTTAAGTTAATGTTATATATTTTGTCAAACTATTTAGATATTTTAAAAATATATTTATTTACAGAAACGTGAAAAAAAAAACTATGAATGTGTCATATTTTTTAGTTTTAGCTATGTTTAATTAAGTTAATGTTTTATACATATATAAGATATGCAATTAAAAATAAAAAAAATAATTGATTAAAAAGTCTACATATTTTTATATATTTTTTTATAATGGGGTGAAAAAAATAAACATTGTATCGATTCTGTGTTTCCATATCTGAATTTAGACGCAGGTGCCAACTTCCAGTGTTTGAAAGTTAGGCTCTCCTTTTTTCATCATTACCATATATATATATATATACATATATATATGCGTGTGGAAAATTTTTTTTTTTCGATTATATTTCACCTTTTATTTATACCAATACTCATGAAGTTCCTGTAATTGCAGCGCATATAACAAATAAATGACAAACGTCTACATTCTAAGTTTCATGATGTCAACAATCTTACAATTTATTCCTTTAATCATGTCAACATACTTAAAGGAATAAATTGTAAGATGGTCAACATCCTGAAATTTGGGATATAGATTTTTTTCATTTATTTGTTTGTGTGCATGGATATCAAATTAACTACAGATATGATATCATGAACACACCAACAGTTTTGTGCTGAAAAAGAATATTCCATCATTCATTAATGTTCAGCCAGCAGCTATGAAGCTAAAAAATACAACCTTCTACCTATATAAAAGTCAGATCCTAAGATGTTTTTGTTTTGTTTTTGCGGAAGAGCTAAATTTGTTTCATGTCTGGTTTGAACATAATACTTCTGCAATCTCTGGGAGGCATTATAAAGAGCACTCTTTATTGCTTAGACAAAGTTCAAAATAAACAATGAAATCTAGCAAGTGGGGGAGGATTCTCCATTCCTTACAGCCCCTTTTTCACAAAAAAGATTTTGCTAGTTTCTATTCTATAATTACTTTTATGAAAGGTATTCGACTCAGCTCCAATCTCTGGTTTTCCATTGCAAAATATTTACAGCAAGGGCTCCTTTGCTACCACAATGAAAAATAACTTTCCTTTCTTCCTCTGTGAGCATTAGGCGAAATTTCAACAAACAATACTTGCTTGTAAAAACTTTTCGTCTGCGAAACACATTGTAGCAGAACTCCTTTGCAGAATACAATCTCATCACATACCATTAACTAAACTTCGGATTCTTCAAATTGCTGTTCTCATTTGAATGTTATTTCCATAATGTTTTGTTCAATGTAATCTCTGACATTCTTCATGTGCACCTTGTCGAACTCTGGAATCTTTCTGTTGAACTCTGGAATCTTTCTGTTGAACTTGGAATCTTTCTGTTAAACTTGGAATCTGCACAGAATTTCAAATGGAATCTTTTATTGATTGAGATTGTCGGACTGACTTCCTCATCTTGGTTGTTATAGTCACAACGTTTCAGCCGTTTTGCCCTCCAGCCTTCATCAGGTGTTCCCCAGTTCGATATAAAACACCTGATGAAGCCGAAGGGCAAAACGGCCGAAACGTGACTATAACAACCAAGATGAGGAAGTCAGTCCGACAATCTCAATCAATGAAAACACCTCATCTCAAAAATACAGATAATTGGAATCTTTTATTTAATCCACAGGGATAACATGCTCTCATTCCGTTAGGTACAAGTCCTAAGTAATTTGCAATTGTACTTTGGGTGTCACCCGCACCAAAGATTGAACCTTCAACCTCCAAAAGAGTGTAAATTTTACAACTGAATTTTACAAAGTACTGTATCCATTACGCCAAAGATCTGCAATCAACCCAGTCATGGCTGACAGAATGAGAGTATGCTACTCCAATGGATTAAATAAAAGGTTACGTTCGAAATTTCCTTCAGACTCCAGAGTTTGACAAAGCACATCTGAAGTCAGAAGTTACATCGACTGAAATGTTGTGCAAAAAAAACACTGAAGACGAGAACAGTAGTTGGAAGAATCCAAAAAACACAAATAATTTTTAACTCAAAAATTCACGATAATCAAATTCATTACATTGTCTCACAAGATTTTTCACCTTTCAACTAGCTTTCATGCTATCTCATTAATAATTGTGCTCAAGTAGCTTTCACACTTGATAAGTAGTGATCCTTCGATAGAGAAAAAAAACTCTTAACCACTGACCAAACACTGACGAACACAGAAATATTCTCATTTAGAACAAAACCAGGGGTGTGATTATGATATTCAGTTTGTAGCTATTTTTAACAAATATGTTGGATGCTTATTCTAGTAATTGAGCACTCAGGTTAATGTTTCTTTCTAAAAACTATATATAGAAAAGTCACTTTGTGTGTGTGTATGAGTTCCTTCCTCATAGGTTCCAAAACGGCTGAGCTTATCTTTTGCAAATTTCAAACAAAACTAATTTATATGTCTGGCAGTGTTCTTAAATATGTTTTGTACAGAAATTCATCTGATACGTATCGAAAATCGAAAAAAGTCCGATCTTAAAACTAGTCTTTCTTCTCTTATAGATAAAGAGAATTTTTAGAGGAGAATATTTTACATTACAACAGTGTAACCTTGGCCGGTGTAACGTAAAATAATCCCCTCTAAAAATTCTTGTTAATCTATAAGGGAAGAAAGACTATTTTTAAGATCATCACCCCCAAATTTCAGCTGACATGATCTTGTAAACAAACACAGATGGAATTTGATGAATGACATTATCATTATTTATTTATTTTTTTTTTTTTGTGAAAAAGTCTACCAGGCAAATTATTCCTCGTAATATATAATATTCAATAGATGATTGATTCTATAATAATACATATGCAATCTGCATGAATTATCATATTTAAGCATATTGTATGACCAGACAATGCCAGGCGTCCAGCTAGTATATATATATATATATATATATATATATATATATATATATATATATATATATTAGTGTGTGGACAATCACAATATTTTTTCTTGATTCATTACAATATACTAATTCCGATTCTTTTAAAATCATAAAATATTTTGCCATAAAGTTGCTTTTTCTCAGAGGGGAGGGCAAGAGGTCCATTGCAAATACTTGTGTAATATGTATATACATTTGCAGTAACGTAAAAATGCACTTGTGAATATTAGGAATCTATAGTTTACTGGTAGTTCAAATTATATAACTATGTATTATTTTATTAGGAGTACCAGTCATGAAAAATTAAATTTTCAACAAAGGTTAATAAAAAACAAAAAAACAATTAAAAGAATCGTTTTTGGCATTGGAAAATAGATAAAAAAATTTCCAATTCTGATACTCCAAAAGTTCTGATTTTTTTTCGATTCCTGATTCATCATCTCAACACTAAATTTCAACCGTATTTTTCTCATGGTTAATGTTGGCTGTGTGGTTTGTTCCTTGCTAATGGAGTCAGAGATGGCTTCGTGGCTGGGTTCGAATCTCCCTGCACTGATGATTCCCGAAAGGATAAAACACTAGTGTCTGTAGGTATTAAAAATAAATATATATACACACAAAAAATTTGGGCATATTTATTATTGAGTATACAAGTTTAAAAAATCCAACATCAGCAAAAGTTGTGTGAAGATTGTACACAAAAATAAAATTGTATCCTCATTAACAAATATGTCATAATTTTGTATCTTTCTGTGTCGTTAGATAAAAGCCCTGGTTTACCCAAAACCTTAACTATAAAGTTGGTTTAATAACTGCAGTATTTATGGGTAGCTGATAGACTCGATTAACTTTGCCTTTAATCCACGTATGTTTAAGATGTTTTTATTGGTCTATTTAGCATACTAAATAAGTTGGTCTTTACTTATATATGTATCAGCTATATAATATTCAGCCTGTTCTTCTCTTACTTAGTCTGTATAATACACTTTCAGTAATCCGATAAAGTCAAAACTCGTCTACATAACAAGATGTCAAGGCAATTTCATTTCTGTTATCACCTGCCATACCTTTTCCTAAAGATGGAATCATCCAATAGTCGAAGATGCAACTCAAAAAAGTAATTAAGAAAATTTCATCTGATGCATGCGCTACTATGTCGAAAGTGAAACTCAAACTAAAATACACTTTCCTTGCCTTCAAGCTCGGATTAAAGTGTAGTATCTGTTCGATCTAAAGGTGGCACAATAATATTGTCGGCCGGGTCTGTGTTCATGCTTGGCATCAGTAAAATCAAAATATGTCACAGACTTTTTCAAGAGTATCGAGATATAACCACGTATATTCTGAATTCACATTAATCAGAAAACTTGAATATGTTGCCATTTGAACAAACTTTTCACAATGATATTGTGAGATGAAGGCTACAATTGTGAAATTTCTATGGGTCCGACTAGGTATTATTTCATGTACAAAAAATTTTATGGATGTAATATGTCAATCAAGCAACACAGAATTTTTCACGTTTCAAAGTATTGTTACAAGAACAAGTCGCCTCTTCTTGTAAGTGAGTAAATATGAGATAGGATAGCCGAGGATTCGAACCTGCGAAGCAAGGATTGGAATTGAGAATTCCGATCATAAGTTAAAATAAATACAGAATGTTATTGAAAATGGAATGTAGAATTAACCATTATTTAGTTCACATAAAATAGTTAGATATCTGTTGATTGAAAAAGGAATGTGATAATGCAATTTTGTTACTGTTAATGAAATGAAATTAAAATTGTAATGATATCGCCTTTCATTTCAGCTATTTTTATATGGACCCTTTCATCTCGGTTTCCTGATCCAACTTTTGTATGCACTCACGCATGCACATAGCAATCGATCAATAAAGCGGGCGCCATTATTCAGTTCCTTTCTTACAACCAAACACACATGTTCCTGTCTTATTACACATACATGCTTAACACGGCATGACATGGTGGCAAGCGGTATTATCAAACAACACACAATCTTATAACGTCACAGACAGTAAGTAAAAAAAAAAAAAAAAAAAAATTATTTTTAATTTCTCGCACACTGAACGAATTTTTTTTTTTTTTTCTAATTTCTAACCTCCCACGCAACACAAATTGTCTGTACATTTTTTTCATCACACTTTCTTATCATCATGGCCACAATTTAATTACAAGTCCCTAGTTTTGATTGGGGCTCGACATGTATTGCCAAATCATTCAAACTATTCCGACAACGAATGGAACTTTACTTCACCGTCAAAGCGACAAAACACGAGGATAAAGTCCCTCTAATACTTCTCGCGACCGGCGAAGAAGGTTTACGCCGGTATAATAGTTGGTCAATGTCGGATGACGATCGCAAGGATCCACAAATAATATTTGCTGCATTTTTGGAGCAGTTAGAACCGGCAACAAATCACCGCGTTTGTAGACTGGAACTCGGAAAATACCAGCAGAAACCAAATGAAACAACAGACATCTTCATCAACAGATGTCGACTGTTGGAAAAGAAATGTGATTTCAGTGCCGACGAATTAAACGAACGCCTCGTCGAGTTACTAATTGCCAACACACCTATACCCAAACTGCAAAAGGAACTGTCAAACAAACCGAAGGGTTACAGAATCGAGGAAGCCGTTAGATTAGCCCGTTCACACGAGGCTTCAGCAGTTTATGTCAACCAGCTCCACCAGTTACAGGAATCCCCACAGATAGCCGCAATAAGCCATGGTACACACCAGTGGCAAGGGATTGACCGAAAACGCGGCCAAACCTGCAAAAATTGTGGACGCAGTCACCGTTTTGGCAAAGAACACTGCCCTGCCAAAAATGATATATGCCACACACGTGGCAAAACAGGTCACTGGGCTACAGTTTGCATCTCAGGGAAGCACAAAACCAAGAGACAACAAGGAAGGACCTGGCATAACAGTCATAACCAACAACGGGAGTTTGGCAAGAAAATAAACAGCGTCACCAAACACGATGACCAAGCACGACTGACATAGGCACGGCAATGGAGAACCTCACCTTTAGCTCCATCACAATTAACAGCGGAAAGTCAGCAAACATGGAAGATCCGCGAAATGAGGCATTTGTTGATCTAAGCATCAAGATAAAGGACCACCCAGGCACTCATACCTTCAAGCTGAAAGTAGATACAGGGGCACAAGCAAATACATTGCCTATCCACATATTCCGCAATATGTACTCTAGCAGTATAGACAAAGCTGGAAACCCAATGCCCGGATCACTCACCTCAACACAATGTATGTTAACAGCCTACAACAATACTAGGATAAACTGTTATGGCACCACAACTTTTAGGTGCAAGTATAAAAACTCCCCATGGCTGGATACCCAATTCTATGTGGTTGATGTACCAGGAGCAGCCATATTGGGCATGCCAACATCTGTGGCTCTTAGGGTAGTGACAATGAACTGTGCCATCTCAGCCCAACACCAACCCATCAATAGTGTAGCTGACCTAATGCACATATACCCTAAGAGATTTGACCGTGAATTTCAGAACACCCACAAGCTTGTTCTCAACCCCAATGTACCATGCCACATAGACCCACCGAGAAAGACACCTATAGCCATGCGCGAAAAAATCAAATCGGAACTCGACAAGATGGAATCGCAAGGAGTCATTTGCCGCATCAACGAACCTACAAATTGGGTAAGCTCTCTCACTTATGTCACCAAACGTGACAACACAATTAGGGTTTGCTTAGACCCACGAGCACTAAACAAAGCTCTCATACGGCCATATCACCAAATTCCAACAATCGAGGAGTTCAACCACCGATTTGCAGGAGCAAAATTCTTCTCAAAGTTGGACGCTAAGTCTGGGTACTGGTCTATAAAGCTCGACCCTGAAAGTCAGCCACTAACAACTTTCCAAACACCATTTGGAAGATATTGTTTTGAATGACTGCCATTCGGTTTGTGTGTCAGTCAGGACATCTACCAACTCGAGATGGACAGAATACTCGAGAAATGCACTGGTGCTTGTGGTATAGCTGACGATATCACCATATATGGCTCGACAGAGCAGGAACATGACAAAAACCTAAGACGTTTCATGGAGGTCGCTACCGAAGAAGGCCTTACCTTTAACTCGTAGAAGTGCAAGATCAAATGCTGTGAAATATCTTTTTTTGGAAACCTGTACACACACACCGGACTAAAACCAGACCCGGCGAAGGTACGTGACCTACAGAAAATACCTGAACCACATAACAAGACGGAACTACAACAATTCTTGGGTATGATGACATACCTGTCTCGTTTTGTCAAGGACTTCAGTTCCAAGACAGCAGTGTTGCGTGGCCTATTATGCAGGGACTCTGTTTTCCAGTGGGAACCACACCATCAGGAAGCTTTCAAAAAGATAAAAAGTGAAGTATCTGAAACGTCCCTGCTCCACTATTTTGACCCTAAAAAACCGATATACATGCACTGTGATGCGCGTTTACATGGAATCAGTGCAGCTCTGCTACAACCAGATGAGGATGGCAATATATCGCCTGTCACCTATGCAAGCAAGAGACTCACACAGACAGAACAGAGATACGCATGTATCGAACATGAGCTACTGGCCATCGTATTTGGTACACAGAGGTTCCACACATACCTCTATGGCCACCATTTCCAAGTCGTCACTGACCACAAACCCCTCACTATGATCATCAACAAACCGCTCACCTCAGCCCCGGCACGTCTGCAAAGAATGCTAATAAAACTCCAAGGATACAACTTCAGGCTCACATATAACAAGGGATCTGACAACCTCTTGGCTGATGGATTATCGCGCCTACCACCACCTTGTAATGCAGACCCTATCGAACTTGATGTCCGGGTTGATACAGTTCGTTTTTCCACTAATTACATCGAACAGCTAAGACAGTGTACGACAGCGGATCCTCTGCTTAACCAGCTGAGAGAGACCATCATCACAGGATGGCCAGAGACAATCAAGCACCTGCCCACTGACATTAGAGTGTTCTGGGGCCTAAGAGATCAACTCTCAATTGATGGTCTTATCCTCAAAGGACAACAAATCGTCATCCCCCAGACACTACAAAAAGACATATTAGAACAACTACATGCTGCTCATTTAGGACAAAAGAAAACAAAACTCCTTGCCAAGGACACTGTTCATTGGGTAAACATAAACAAAGACATTGAACAGTTCACAAAGTCATGCAGTATCTGTAACAGCATCAGCCCTCCCAAATGCAAGAGCCACTTATGCAACATGACATCCCAACAAAACTATGGAACGTAGTTGGCATAGACCTGTTTGATCTCCACAGAAGTCAATGGTTGATCATAGCTGACTATTACTCAAAGTATTCTATAGTCAAACGCCTACCTGATCATTCACCAAGCAGTGTCATAGTGAACATCACATGCCAAATCTTCTCAGAGTTTGGCATACCATCAAAGATAGTCAGCGATAACGGACCACACTTTTCAAGTCATCTCTACCACGAATTCGCCAAAGAATGGGGCTTCCATCATGAGACCACAAGGGAATGGCTTCATAGAACGTCAAATAAGGACTATCAAGAATATTCTCAAGAAAGCCAAACAGTCGGGAACAACTTCTGAGATTGCACTGCTGCACTGGCGCTGCACCCCAATTTTAAGTGTCATACCAAGCCCTGCACAACTACTCATGGGTAGACAAAGCCAATCTCCACTGATCACCAAAATCAGAAACGACAACCATGATCAGGATCAGATATACAGCGCATTCCAACAACGCCAGCAGAACCAAAAGAGGTATTTTGACCGACATGCACTTAAGGAGGATCTACCACCCCTATACCATGGTCAATGGGTAAGGGTACAGAATCCTGTGTCTGGAAGCTGGGACACAGCGACTGTAGTATCCCAGGTAGATGGTCACCGCTCCTATCTCCTGGAGAATGTCAATGGGCATGTGCTGCGAAGACACCAACAACACATAAGAGGTATTCCAGTGACGCCTACCCCACAAATGTCGCAAGACCTCCCCAACACAGCTCCACAAAAATGTGCGACGTCTGTGGATCCACTTGTGTGTGCATCCCCAAACATATCAAATGACACTCAAAAATGTACCCGTAGTGGTGGAGTGGTACGACCACCATCAAAAATGAACTTGTGATGAGCAAACACTCATAACCTCCCAGCAAGCATCTCATGGGGCAGAATAATCCCCTGCTTCGCTGCAGCTGTTCAGGCAGTCTACCCTGAACCAGTCTCTCCATTTTCTTTGTTTTGTTTTACATGCATAAGTCATCTTTGTTTTCAGAGAAAGGGAGATGTAATGATATCGCCTTTCGTTTCAGCTATTTTTATATGGACCCTTTCATCTCGGTTTCCTGATCCAACTTTTGTATGCACTCACGCATGCGCATAGCAATCGATCAATAAAGTGGACGCCATTATTCAGTTCCTTTCTTACAACCAAACACACGTGTTCCTGTCTTATTATTACACATACATGCTTAACACGGCATGACAAAAATAAGGAATCTAGATCCGAACAATAGAAAATATTAAACATATTTGTAAAGTGGGTTAGGAAAATTAGGTTAGAGAAATCGTTGTAAACATGTGAGGAGCAATGCATGCTTGAACACGTGAGGCATGTCAGGCCATGGGATCGATATGCACATGTTTGGTCATGAGTTCTCAATATAGAGAGCTTTAGGTCAGTAAGTCAGTGAGTCAGAGTCAGTGAGAGAGAGAGAAGTCAGGCCGGGACAGGGTCGGACAGACAGAGCTGACATCGAACCTTGGAAGCGAAGGTGAGAAGAAGGAAATCATGTAGAGACTTTGAATTCCTTGATGTATTTGCGTCTTCGTGTTATGTTATTCAACAGAAAAGTATTGTGAATTTGTATTATAAGACTTGTGTTCCACTCATCTGTATTAATAAGACTGTGTATAAACTCATCTAAGAATGTGTCTATCATCTTAAGAATGTGTCTCCCCCTCAGCTATTATAAATAATGAATGTTCCTTCATTATGATAAAAGACTGGAAATCCTCATCTCAAAAATAGGTGTTAAGAAATATATGTGTCAATGTTATAGAAACACTTTCATTCACAGAACTGTCAAACAGTATGTCAATATCTCTACCAATCTATATATCTATCTAAATCGACCTCTCAATGTCTATTACATGTCACCGTCTGTATTATACCCTGTTTATATCACACTAATATGAACAATCTAAGACGAAACGCAACAATGAATATAAAATATGTCACTCATCTCTTCCTAATAAGGAATGCATAACAGCATAAAATGTGCAGATCATGATGTTATAATCATTAGATCACTATGGACAGACGTCTTGACATTTAAAAACAAATAAATGTTAAAATTTAAGGTTTGTTCCTTGCTAATGGAGTCAGAGATGGCTCCGTGGTCGGGTACGAATCTCCCAACTGGTAGTAATCGTGTCACCCTGCACTAATGATTCCCGAAAGGATGAAACACTGGTGTCTGTAGGTATTAAAAAAAAAATTTTTTAATTTTTTTTTTAATTATTATTGAATTATATATATATATATATATATATATATATATATGCAAAATCAAGACAACCAAATATAAAATGAGAACTTCATATGGTGTATTTCCTTATTTGTTACAACTGTTTCGTAACCATTTGGACAAATTCAAATATTATATCATTTAAAAATATTCCGAAAATAGTTACTCTTCAGACGGTGAAATACATTTGTTATACATACATTCATAATCTCTATTTTAAGGGATTGAGCAGTTGGACTCATCTCTATCCCAATTTCCATATTTGATTTTCGATTTTTTAATTTTCGATATTTATATTCAATTAATCTTTTGAACATTAGTTTATTTAAAATTTTTCCAACTAATTTTTCTAATTGATTTATTTAATTGACTTATTTCCCAAATACTAATCTATACCTTCGAATTCTAGTTTCTATTTAAATGTTTAACAATTCTTTTCTCAACCCGCCATAGTTTCATATAAATTTTATTTACATGTTACAATCTACTGTTAATGATTTTTCTTCATACGTTATTTTTTAAGGTTTATTAAAAGAATATTAATTTATTTTCATCCCTTACTGTTTATGTTAATAATTTAAGTTTTACATTTAACTTATAAAGTCTTATCATTATCTAAGTATTATATTTTTATTTTTAATCCTTACTATCATTATTCTTCCTAATATCTTTCGTTATAAGGGAGATAACTCTTTTCACAATTTTTTTCTATTTATCATTTATCGAAATTAAATTTACTATTACTTTAAATTTAGTATTTATTAATCGCGTTTGCCTAACTTAAAACTTATAGTTCTAACCTTATCCTCTTTATATCAATTTAGGTTCAATTTCTCCTTTAGTTCGCTTCAATTTTTTATTTTGATCTATATATCACATTCAATTTTTTTTATTTCCTCTTGTGTTATTGAAATTATTCAGGTGTTAGTTTATTACCAACAGCGATTATTAAATTTAAATATATTTCTATATCCCTTATTTAGGTTATAATTAGTTTAGTTTCTATATCTTAATTCGATGATCTATTTTTTTATTTATTGTACCATTCTAAAATCTTTGTATTAACTGCTAAATCCCTTAAAATAGAGATTATAGATATATTCATACATCTAACAAATGTATCTATAGAGTAGCTATTTTGGAATATTTTTTAATGATATATTTGAATTTGTCCAAATGGGTACAAAACAATTGTAACGCATAAGGAAATACACCATATGATGTTCTGATTTTATATTTTGTTGTATTGACTTTTGCAAAAATATTATATGCATGCTTGATTATTAAAACTGACAATTATGAAGCTTAATTAATTGCATCAATTTTGACTTTAATTTTATTGGTATATGAACATAACAGGAATTTTAATAAATTTGGGCTAAAAAGATATTAATAAGGTGTATATATATATATATATATATATATATATATATAGATATATTAGTAGGGAGATCAGACGTTGTCCGACGAGATTGAATGAGGATCAACAAATGTTCCACCCTCCCATACTTTTATTGTCATCGAAATTGGTGAAATCGCCCATACTTATCAGACGCATTTCGATAAAAAAAACCTACATAAGAACACTCCCAGACACATCAAGTACCTTCATATAAAATTTAAAAAATATCTGTCCAGCTATTTTGGAGTCCATAAGGAACGAATTCACACACACTCAAAGTTCCTTTTATATAATAGTAGAGATGAGAGAGAGCGCCGTTAAATAACATGAATCCAACCATATTTTGTAGTTTCCCACATGAAACTGAAAATCTATGAGTTACCATGTTCTGTTCATGTCTGAAAATTTTTATGTGAACTTTAGCACTTATACTGAGCACTCTCCTTGATAAATAAAGCCAATTATAAAAAAAAGCTGCTTTTTTGTATAAAACAGAATTGTAAAAAACATGATTCTTAAGATAGCAATAAAAAACTTTTTAAAAAAATGCATAAAAAAAAAAACAATATGAATTGTCTGTTAATACATCCAATCCTAACTGTTTCGACCCAAAATTTCCTACTAAAATATTCAAACACTTTCACTTGATATCCAACCTTCAATGATAGTTCCAGAGCAAACTCAAAGAACTACAGTCTGCAAACAATATACCAAGTTCATCAGCCAGTTCCATCCTGAAATGCAAACACTCATTAGGCAACTCGAAACGATCAAACAGAAAATATGCAGACATAATGATGCCTATATATATATATATATATATATATATATATATATATATATATATATATATATATATATATATATATATATATGTATATATATTACATTTCTATTTGTTTTTATTTACATGGTGATTGATTAATTGATTATTTGTATTTTTCAAACTCCTGGTCTTATCTTAAGGGTTATTTTCATGTTTCAGTCGATGTAACCTCCAACCTTCTTTAGGTACCTCTGTGGATTAAATAAACGGTTCTGTTCAAAATTCTATGCAGATTCCCGAGTTTGACAAGATATAACCAAAAGAGGTTGGGGGGTTACACTGACTGAAACGTTGCGAAAATAACACTCCAGACAAGAACAGTCATCCAAAGAATCCAAATCATATGGATGGATATATATATATATATTTTTCAATGTTTAAATCATTTTTATTGATATTCATTTTTATTAAGGTTAACAGAATTTCTAAAAGTTTTTTATTTCCAACCAGAAATGTTTTGTATATTTTATTTCAGTATTTGTTTTGTGGTTGTAAAAAGAGAAAGAGCGAAATAGAGGCCGCAGAAAAAAAAATTACCCAAACAAAAAGGGGGGAGGGGGTATAATGAGATTAAATTAAAACGTGTAACAGAGGGAAGGAAAGATCACATTTGCTGAGTCGAATTTCCATTCCAAGTGGATTGATCATCATCATCGTCCTGGTTGTTAGTGAATTTGTGGATGTTTCCCTCTTGACGACTGATTGGGGAACGGCGTTTGTAAGCACTGGAAAAAAAATAATAAAATGAAATAAAATGGAAATACTATCGGATAGTGAAAAACAAAAAAAAAAAAACAATATAAAAAACGATATAAAATAAAATAAAAAAAAGATAAAATGAAAAAATATAAAATAAAAAACGACATAAAATCGAAAAAAAATGAAAAAATGACCAAATAAAAAAAAAACAATAAAATCATGAACATTTCGGCATATTTCTGTAAACATTTCATCGTTGTATTCCCGTTTTCTAGACGATGATAGATGATTTGGCGTCCCCAACAAAAACATCTTCCAACAAATATTTTAACTGAAGAAATTCATGACACTCTTAAACAAATTATTATGCTTATTATTATTATTATTATTAGTAGTAGTAGTAGTAGTAGTAGTAGTGTTTGTATTATTATAATTATAATAGATAGTTTGGCATAAGAATGATAGTTTTCTGTAAAAGAATGTTTGACATAAAAAAAGGTAACAATTACAAGAAATAAATATTCCATATTTTTAAATAAAAATAAGAATTGTTCACATTGTTCCAATTAATTTCATATAAAATGTTAATAATAAATAATAATAAAAAATATTATATATTATAATATGTACACAGGGTGTCCAAAAAGTCACTGAATGGTTTTGAACTTAAATAATTTTAACACAATCTGAATAAGACATTGGGAAATTAAAAAAAAAAAAAATGCAAAATTCAAATAATTTTTTTTTTAATGAAAAATGTCTTTTAAATGTTGCCCATTTTCAGCTTCACATATTTGTGCTCTTTCCAAAACATTATTTATGACAGATTGCAGAATCTTTGGATTGCAC
Organism: Euprymna scolopes; assembly: GCF_053919585.1. Lineage (NCBI taxonomy): Eukaryota > Metazoa > Mollusca > Cephalopoda > Sepiida > Sepiolidae > Euprymna > Euprymna scolopes. Next base: position 9,262,079 of record NC_136505.1, read on the forward strand.
TTTAACTCCCTTATTTCGTGCCTGGTGTTTTCCTTCAGTTCTTGCAGGGTTTGGGGTTCGTTAACATAGACTATTTAAGATATTCCCACAAAAAAAAATTGAGGCTAGTCAAGTCTGGAGCACGTGGTGGCCATTTGACATTGCCATAGAGAGAGATAATGTCACCAAATTGACCCCTGATTTTGGTGAAATAATTTTACAACTTGCGTACGTTGTTCAATATTATCTGTAAAATATTTGAAATAGAGAAAAAAATAATCATCGTTAATGATCAAATGACAAGGATTTTCAACCCTTCAGTGAGTTTTTGGACACCCTATATATATATATATATATATATATGAGAGAGAGATACACACACACCATGGTGGGGGAGGGCATAGAATACGCTTAAATATGATATTTGCCTGTCCACCACCCCCCCATTCAACTTGAATCTTATAATACGGATGGCTACAATCGTAAAAATAATTTGTTTTATTTTTCTTTCATTTTGAGCTCCTTTTTTCTCTCGTTTAACTTTTTTTTTCTTATTTTGAGCGGAGAATTTATTTATTTTATTTTCATTTTGAGCTCTTTTTCCGATCCGGCGTTACCTTTTATAGGTACTCCTGCACTTTACGACCCGAGCTATTTTTTAACGCTATTATTTAGAAACCTATTATTCAACATGGGGAAGGGAGGGTGTATTGTAACTATTCTGTACTTTCACCTAACAATTCAATTAAAAAAAAAGAATGAAGAATTACTCCACCCTCGAAAATTCCTTTAAAATTACCACTCTTAAAGGTTTTCGGGGTCGCTGAAAACGAAAATAACGTTTAAAATTACGGCAAACGAGTAGTTTCCAAGATATGAAGAAATGTTAGTTTTAAAAAGTGGGGGATCACTTTTCTATAATGATTTAACGTAAAATGATTACCCACTTTGTGGCCACGATTTGGGGGGGGGGGGGGGGCTTCCTTTCTACCATCGGAAAATTCTTTAAAATTACCTGTTTACATTTTGTGGGAAGCGGTGTAAAATAATAAACAGTTCTTCTGCTTGGTTAATGTTGGTACGTTACTTTTGTTAAAACGGTTAATTAAACTGCATAAGCACCTGTTAAAAAACTATACCAGTAAAACAAATTATTTTTTACTTGTAAAAAACAAAAACAAACGGGATAAAAAAGGAAAGAAAAATAAAACAAATTATTTTTACAATTGTAGCCATCCGTATTATAAGATTTGTGTGACGTCACTTCCAAGGTAAACAAAGAAGTGCGGAGCGTCAGGATAATCGATTTTTATATATTAGATTATATATTATGTATTCATTTGTTGGAAGATGTTTTGTCGGGGACGCCGAATCATCTATTATCGTCTAGAAAACAGGGGAGGCAATGCAATAATGAAATATCTTGAAAAATATGTCGGAATGCCTAAAATAGAAATATAAAATGAAAAAACAATATAAAATAAAAACGATAAGATAAAAAAACAAACAATATAAAATGATAAAAAAGATTTAAAACAACATATGGAGATTAAAAAAACATACAAAAGGGGACAAAAAAAATATAATGACAAAAAAAAAAATGTAACTACACATGGAAGAAATAGGATAGAAAAAAAAAGCCAAGTACTCCCAACGAAGGAGGTAAGGCATGGATGTAAAAAGTGTCTGTTTTTAGTTTCGATTTTACACCTCCTTAGAGGTGTCCAGAAATTGCGGTTGGCACTGGGTGCCATCGCGGGGTATTGGGAATAGTTTTCAACTAGCAATAACAACGCCTCGGATAATCCTCATTGGCTATTGTATCGCCTCTGCGCAAAGCTAACGATTGAGCGTCACCAACCGAAATACATAGCACAGACGCATTACAACCTTAGCGATCCCAAGTTTTTCTTTTCATGTATTAATTAAATCAGCGTATTATACAAAACTATTTTAAGCTAATATTATCAACTAGAAGAGTATCATGTATCATTTAATAAAGATATTTTATTCATTTATGCATGTAAAATAGTTTAAAACAGCTTTTGTTTATAAAAAGTGCACGATTAAATACAGTTGTCTGCCCTTGACGTCCTTCACCTTTAAGAGTTATGAACACGTGAATATACGCGTGGCACATTTACAGTAAGGTGCTTTGTTGTGTGTTTTCACGATACTTTTTCGACATCAGTCTGCGAATACTTTTTGATAATTTTTTCCCCAATAATATACATTTATAAATAAAAAGGGTAATCATGAAGAAAGAGAGAGCCTGTTTCCTCCATTTGCCTATAGGTGGCGTTAATGTCTGTCCACCCAGTTACGGAAGCACAAAATGTATATAATGACACCGTTGAAATAAAAATAAATGTTTTAATTTTAAACATGTTTTTTTTTTGTTTTTTTTTTGAAAACATATTTAAGTTTTATTTTGTTTTGTTTTCGCAAACATATTTAAATTTTATTTTTCCAAACATTTACGTTTTGTTGCTGGTTTATTTTCAAACATTTACGTTATTTTTGTTTTAATTTTAATATTTTTTTTTTTTTTTGCAAGCATAAATTAAATGTTTTTGCTATATTTTTCTTTTAAACATATTTATGGGTACAACCGTTTTTCCGCGAGTATTTTTTACGTTCTTATAATAAAAAAAGTCAACGTTTTTTCTTTTATCCTTTTTGTTATTGACCCCCCCTCTTTTTTCTTAATTTTTCTGGACTTATTTTACTTTTTCCGCGAGTATTTATATATATTGTAAAACCTGAATATTACTTGAAACTACTATAAAAAAAAAAAAAAAAAATAGCGCGGTACAATAAGTGCATAAGCTAACTTTTCTAAAAGAAAAATATTTCAAAAATATTTAGTTTATGCCTGCAAAAAAAACAACAAAAAAAACGTAAAAACAAAAAAAAAAACGTAAATGTTTGAAAATAAACTAGCAACAAAACGTAAATGTTTGGAAAAATAAAACTTAAATATGTTTGCAAAAACAACAACAACAAAAAAACAAACGTAAATATGTTTGAAAAAAACAAAACAAAAACAAACTTAAATATGTTTGCAAAAAACAAACAAACAAAAAAAAATGTTTAAAATTAAACATTTATTTTTATTTCAACGGTGCCATTATATACATTTTGTGCTTCCGTAACTGGGTGGACAGACATTAACGCCACCTATAGTCAAACGGAGGAAACAGGCTCTCTCTTTCTTCACGATTACCATAAAAAGTTACTTACATAAATGTTTTTGGTATTTTTTTTTAGATTAGGTCCACCTCCACAATTTTCTTTTAAATGACGACTTATAAACGTTTTCGACTATTGCTGAATACGGAAATCGCATTGAAATTTTGCAGAAATAATTAGTTATCGAGATATAAAAAGTTGCATTATGCATTGTATTCTTTGGCGGCCATCGTTTTTACGCGCGTCATAAAAAAATCTACGCGCGTAACAAAGATGGCCGCCAAAGAATACAATGCATAATACAACTTTTTATATCTCGATGACTAATTATTTCTGCAAATTTTCAAGGCGATTTTCGTATTCAGCATGGCCGAAAACCTTTAAAAGTTGTCATTTAAAAGAAAATTGTGGAGGTGGATCTAATCTGAAAATTTACCATTTTTTCCCCCATTCATAAAAAGAATTATTTACATAATTTTTTATTTATTCATTTTTTTTTTTTTTTAATTTAAAAAAAAACAAAAAAAAAACGATTGATTCAGGAATCTACAGTAGGACTTCCCACGATGTGTTTGCGCCGGCTAGGGATTTTTATCCTGGGCCCCAAAATCAACAAAGATTAGACCATTCCTGGTCCCTGTTGATTTTGTGGTGGGAGTTTAGTACTGTGCAGTTCTAGGAGGTTCACGATCCCAGGCTTTGCCTTCTCTCTTTGAGAGAGGATTAGCTTATTGCTAATCGCCTGACGCACCCTCACTGGGGAATGCTGACAGGACCCGCTCAAGCACTTTTTGCAGGTCAGAGTGCCCCTCCACTGAGGTGCTGATTTCTCAATCATACTTTCTGACCCCTGTGTCTAAATTCTTGCAGTGGGAGAGAACTAGGCACAGCCAAAACGGAAGGAGGGAGTATTTTATTACGGAGTCTCTCTTTAAAATCTACCAAAAATCACGTAATTATGCAATCAATACGAAAAACAACTGTGCACGTATCCAATTGTAAGGTTGAATATCCGAATTTTGAATTTGTTTAATTTTTCATCTTTTGTGTTTTGAAGTGTGAAATTCGTTGAATATGTCAATAATAATTATTTTTCAGATTAGCAAAAAAACAAAACAAAACATATTTTCATTATTTTTACAAAAAAACACTACTTTTAAATCTTTGAAAAATAAATTAATAATTTTCTTCTGTGAGCCAATATTGCTAATATACTATTATATAAGAAATGCTCGGAAGAATCAATACCAAAAAAGAAAAAAAATCGATAAATAACTGCACATTTTGCTAAAAATACAAAAAAAAAAACAGTTTTATATGGTTTATGAAAAAAAAGTTTTATATTGTATGGAAAAAAAAAGGTTTATATAGTTTATGAAAAAAAAAAAAAGTTTTATATGGTTTATGGAACAAGTATATGGTTCACAGATTACAAATGGGAAAATCATGAAATTAAAAAAAAAAAAAATTAATTTTTGGAAAGAAAAAATTTATGGTTGATGTAAAACAAAAATATCAGAAAAGAAAACAATTTTAATTTATTTACATCTACATTTTTATTTACTAGGAAAAAAAATAAAGTTTGATGGAAATTAGTGTGAAAGAAAAATAATATAAAGCGAAAATAACATTTTCTCCATAAATGGCGTTTGGAATTATCATTTAATTCAATTATCAAAAAAAAAAAATTTACCTGTTTGGTTAGATTAAAAAAATATTTTAAGGGTAGGAGGGACCACAAATGAAGAAGGAGGGGGGTATGTCATCCACCGTTATCAATGAAGACCACAAACATCACTGGTTTGGGGGCTAAGATCAGAGTGTAGTATCAGTTCTGATGCTACACTTAACCTATCCTTTCCTCGTTTAATGACAGGAAATCTTTCAAGGCTGTATAGTGACACGCCAGAAACATTAAAGTGGCTGGAGAAAACGTTTCAGCTACGCAGACATCTGTTATATACACCCACGCAAATTCTGAGGGCATAAAAACTAAAAACTTGCCTTTTCGCACGGACGTAGTACATGGCTGTACCATGTGACAGGGTGCTTATTTATTATCCAATCAGCACTCATTTCTTTCAGCAATTTGCTGTTACGTGATATTATTTCACATACGGCCTAAAAACAGTTGTTCTGAATTTACAAAGAGTTGTTACCTCCCCCTTTTCCAAAATTACATCCAAGTCTGCCACACTTTTAAGGAACAACAAATTCTAATGAAAGTCTTTTTCACAAATTATGCGAAAAAAGAAGAAAACAACTTTTATAAAATCTTTTCCTGACAGCTTTCGCTGGAGCCGGCTTGGATTTGGCACATATTGTGCGCCAAATCCAAGTCAGTTCAGGATGCAGTAAGAAACTCGTCGGCTGACTCCGCCAAGGTCAGACATAAAACCATCAACATAACTTCGCGTGCATCATACATCTAAATTCTCCACATGGAAGACCAATTAATCTTTTTCTTTTGGGTTAAAAAAGAAAAACATTTTTCTAAAAAAAATGGCATTCTGGCTCAGTCAGAGATTTCTCTCTCCTGCTTTTCATTACATGTTTTAATTCAAATCCTATCAGACTCTCTTTAAAAACATATATATATAAAGTCCTATCGACTATACAACAAGTTAAAAACATAGCATTTATGCCAGAACACTCCTTTCAAGAACATTTTCACAAACATCAGACGATTTATTCATTTATTATTTTTTTGCTTGTGTGTTGAATCGGCACACACATAAAAAAAAGTATGTCAACAATAAAAATAAGATTCATTATTTCTTGCTATGCTAAATAAAACAATATTATCAATTTTTTTAATTCGTCTTCACCTTGCTGCCGATTCTGACACGTTTTAATGTTTTTGTTTATGTCAAGGAACTAGAAAAAACGTTATTACATTCAACCTCGTAACACTGATGACACTCTCCGTTAATCTGGTCCCTTGACATAACAACCGGGGGAATTTGCCTCTTATCCAGAGTGCCTCATTTTGGGGAGCCTGATTTTCCCCATATTAAAAAACCAATCTTGTGTCCTGGGGAGGCAAGTAAATGGGAACCTCACTGGTTTGTCGATTATCTGATGATGCTGTGACTTGCGCTTATTAAGTTAGTTAAAAGTGTGGAGACTTGTATCTACCACATTCTCTCGTTCAGAAACACTTGGTCCTGAGAACAAGACAGGGTCAGGACGACTAAGCATGATACTAGATGCAAGAGGTCTCCAACACATACGACTCCTAGCATTCCCAAAATGGTCACTCATCTGGTACTGGCCAGCCTCATCATTGCTTAACTTCGGGGTTATGTAGGCAAAATAAAAAATATCTAATTATGTTTATCCATCAATAGAAAAATGAAGGTGAATGGTGTGTTTTTGGAAAATTTAAATCTAAAATTCTATTAAAAATAGAAGAAAATGTTTTATATTATTCTGCTTTTTATATGATAAAATTCAGGCTTCTATCTTTCTGGAAAAAAAAGTTGCTCGAGAATAATTGATTTTAATATTTTTTAATTTGTTTTAAAAAAAACAAAAAAAAAAACTTTGTTTTTCTTTCATTTTTTGGTCGTGCCTAGAGAGAATTAAATTTTTATTTTTTATTACTATCGAGCCATTACTGCAATGTATCTTAAGTTGATGCATAATAAACTAAATACATAGGATTGTCGCGGCTAGGCCGCTAACAACAACAACAACAACAACGACAGCACAACAAACGACCAGCCTTTAACAGCCTCCGCCGAAATCAGCAGTAGCAGTAATGTCGGCGGCCGTCACGTGACTCCAGCGCCCCGTTGTAGGAAAGAAATTTAAAAAAGACATCTTTTCTACAACATAACAAAAACAACTAACTTTAATTTCCTGGAGAAACTTCGTGAAATACACACAACGAACTCCTCCAGCATCGACTGTTTGTTAAGAACATATCCGAGAATTAATATTAACTGTTGTTTAGAAATAGAAACAGCTGCCTGCCCGTCCCCGGTGACTGGCAGCCTCCTGAACATTTTGGCGATATTTCCACCGTTCGCCAGCTTGGTTCCCATGCAAAGCTCCGCACTTGCTCACGGTTCCCCTACCGTTCGACGCTCGCGCAACTACTGTGACTCCAGTCCTTACACTGTAGCAGTCCAGTCCACCACCACTACCGTGGCTCCGGTCTCCACACCGTAGAAGTCCACCACCACTACCGTGGCTCCGGTCTCCACACCGTAGAAGTCCACCACCACTACCGTGGCTCCGGTCTCCACACCGTAGAAGTCCACCACCACTACCGTGGCTCCGGTCTCCACACCGTAGAAGTCCACCACCACTACCGTGGCTCCGGTCTCCACACCGTAGAAGTCCACCACCACTACCGTGGCTCCGGTCTCCACACCGTAGAAGTCCACCACCACTACCGTGGCTCCGGTCTCCACACCGTAGAAGTCCACCTCATCACCACGACTCTGTCCGTACCTGATGAACACTGAACCCTCAGTGTTGCCAATTCGCCGTCCGTACCTCTCATACACTGACACCTTACTCAGTGACCGTCCGATCTGAGCGCCTGTCCGTACCGGATGAACACTGAACCCTCAGTGTTGCCAATTCGCCGTCCGTACCTCTCATACACTGACACCTTACTCAGTGACCGTCCGATCTGAGCGCCTGTCCGTACCTGATGAACACTGAACCCTCAGTGTTGCCAATTCGCCGTCCGTACCTCTCATACACTGACACCTTACTCAGTGACCGTCCGATCTGAGCGCCTGTCCGTACCTGATGAACACTGAACCCTCAGTGTTGCCAATTCGCCGTCCATTCCTCTCTTAAACCCGAGGCTAACGCACCAGTACTATCCCAGTCGGACCCAGGTCGACCAATCACCCGCACCAGTTATCACGCCGACTTCTCCGACGTCATCTCAGCGTTCCAGCCTACGGCGAACCAACAAGCATCCCCCTGTCAGAGTACACCAGCAACGGATCCCGGACCAACGTCGCCCAGTGAGAAAATTCGCATTTTTGCCACCCTTTCGTTTGCTTAAATAAAAGGCAAATCGTCGTTTTTAACTAAACCTCCCGAGTTTTGTCATTCTTCTTTGCCTAGCATGCTGTTCACCTTTTGCCTGTGTTTATTTTGTTAGTTGTTGGGTCGATTGTCTCCGGACGGCCGGCCCCCGCAACAAGTGGTGACCCCGACGTGATACTTAACATAGGCAAAAACAGCTGGCAGAGAAGAGGGCTAAAAATACAGACGGACCCGACGCGACTTTCGATACGGGCAAACAACTGACACAGAAGATGGCGGAAGGCACCGAAGAACACGAAATTAACGCATCAACTCCCTTCATTCAACTACCGCCATATAACCCCGTGAACACCAGGAGTTGGTTTATTCAACTGGAGGCGATTTTTGCATCCAGGAGAGTCACACGCCAGGACACCAGATATGCCGCAGTGGTACAGGCCCTACCTGCAGCCGTTGTGGAAGAAGTGGAGGACATCCTGATGAATACACCCGAACACCTTCCGTACACCCACCTCAAAGACGCCATCCTTAAGCGCACAGGCCACTCGGACGAAGATCTTATCAGAGACCTGTTCTCTCACGTGTCTCTCGGCGACAGAACCCCATCCCAGCTCTTGCGCCTTATGAAGAGTCGCCTCGGAAACAACACCATGGCCGAGCCTATTCTCCGAGGCCTATGGATGGATCGGTTGCCCTCGAACATCACTCAGGTGTTGGCCCTGGTTCCTATAGAAACTCCCCTGGAAGTGTTGGCCGATTCAGCAGACAAGGTCTATTCCCGGGGCCATGAAAGAGTCCACCAAGTGGACGACACCCACGAAAGAGTCCACCAAGTGGAAAGGACTCACCAAAGAAACCACCAAGGCGATAACAGCCCTCAAAGCCTTGCACGACGCTTCGAAGAGGAGATGGCCCAGATGAGAGCCGAACTCCAAGAGCTGAAACTCACCTTACTCCAGAGGCAACGAAACCCAGACACCCACACTCGCGGTCGAAGCCCAGCCCCACGCACGCATTATAGAAGCCGTACCCGCAGTTCGAGCCAGAGACGGAGCTATAACCCCAACGAATGCTGGTACCATCAACATTTCGGTGACCAAGCTCGCAAGTGTCAACCTCCCTGTACACGCCAAAGGACACAGGGAAACGAATAAACCAGCAGGCAGTGGCGGCAACCCCTGCTGGTACACACATGCATAGTCGTCTTTTTTATGTGTGGGACCAGAACAATGGCCTAAGATTTTTAGTCGACACCGGTGCAGCCATCAGCGTCATACCACCCACCAACAAGTCAAACCTAAGACCCGCCCCATTTCAACTTCGGGCAGCAAACGGTTCCATTATAGAAACCTACGGGAACCGAGAACTAACTCTGAATATTAAGCTTAGGCGTGACTTCAAGTGGTCATTCACGGTGGCAAATGTCAAAACCCCCTTGCTCGGTGCTGATTTCCTGGCACACTACAACTTGACCGTCCACATGAAGACAAGGACCCTATCCGACAACACCACATCGCTCAAGGTTATAGGGACCCCATCAAGTTGCAACACAACCGGGATTAGCGTAACAACTCAACACGACCCACGCTACGCGGAAATCCTGCGCCGGTACCAGGACATCACTCAACCTATCAAGCCTACCGACACAGGAGAACATCAAACCCAGCACCACATAAAGACCACTGGACAACCCGCATTCGCACGGCCACGACGACTCCCCCCACACAAGCTGGCATATGCCAAAAAGGTTTTTGAAGAGATGTTGGCGGACAACACCATCCGTCCCTCAGACAGTCCATACGCATCGCCACTACATTTGGTACCCAAGCCTGATGGGGAGTTCAGAGTCTGCGTGGACTACCGAAAACTAAACGCATCCACAGTGCCCGACCGGTATCCAGTTCCACACATCCACGATTTCGCATCAGGCCTACAGGGGGCTCGTATCTTTTCGAAGATCGACCTGACCAAGGCATACTACCAGGTACCAGTTGCTCCAGAAGACATACAGAAGACAGCCGTTACAACCCCTTTCGGGCTGTTTGAATTCTTAAAAATGCCCTTTGGACTACGTAATGCAGCCCAGACTTTTCAAAGACTCATGGACGAGGTTCTGCGTGGCCTGCCATACGTCTACGCCTACATAGACGACATCTTGGTGGCCAGCAGAGATGTGGAGACCCATGCAAAACACCTGGAAGAAGTGTTTCGCCGTCTGAAACACTATGGACTCCGAATCAACTCAGACAAGTGCGAATTCGGAGCACAGCATATAAACTTCCTAGGACACCACACCGATGCTCATGGGATCACTCCACTTCCGGCGAAAATAGAAGCGATACGGGATTTTCCCATGCCAACATCCATAAAACAATTACGACGTTTCTTGGGCATGGTAAACTTTTACCGACGTTTCATCCCCAAATGCTCAGATCTCCTCACACCCCTGACAAACGTCCTCCAGAGAAAAAACAAATCCATCACTCTGGAAGGGGAACAAGTAAAAGCCTTTCACGCAGCAAAAGCCGCTTTAGCAAACTTCACAAAGTTGGCACACCTGAACGAGGACACCCGGACGCACATCTATCTCACTACAGACGCCTCAGATACTGGAGTAGGAGCTGTCGTGGAACAGGAGAGTGAAGACCAACGCAAACCTATAGCCTTCTTCTCCGCTAAACTTTCACCAGCTCAGTCGAGATATAGCACTTTCTCCAAAGAGCTGCTAGCAATCTACCTCGCTATCAAGCACTTTCGCCACCTACTCGAGGGCCGCAGTTTTACTGTTTTAACAGACCATAAACCTCTGACAACCTCTCTGTCCAACAACTCGGACAAATATTCTGCCCGTGAGATCAGGCACCTGGACTACATCTCCCAGTTTACCTCCGACATTCAATATGTCAAAGGCGAAAACAACACTGTTGCTGATGCCTTGTCCAGGTCCAACATCAACGCCTTGGAAGACAGCCCGCTCAGCCAGGACCGGACAGCAGAGGCACAGGACTCCGATACAACCCTCCCAGATGTGTTGGCAAACACATCCCTGCAGTTAAAGGAATTCCCGGCTCCCTTCAGTAGCAGAACCATTTACTGTGACACCAAACTGAGCCATCCCAGACCTTACATACCTCCAGCACTCCGAAGGCAGATCTTCAGCCATCTCCACGGGATGTCACACCCCAGCAAACGGGCCACAGGAAAACTTATCACCGACCGTTTTGTTTGGCCAAATATGAACTCGGACATCCGGAACTGGGTGTCAACGTGTCTTGAGTGCCAAAAATGCAAGGTACACAGACACACAAGATCCCCACCAGGCACATTCAGCAATCCCGATGCTCGTTTCAGTCACATTCATATCGACATAGTCGGGCCCCTTCCAATGTGCCAGAATTACCAGCACCTCCTCACTGTTGTGGACCGTTTCTCCAGGTGGCCAGTGGCAGTTCCCATCAGAGACACCTCGGCTAACACGGTAGCAAAGGCCGTCCTGCAGGAGTGGATTGCAGTATTTGATGTGCCCGGCATCATCACCACAGACCGCGGTGCACAGTTTCAGTCCCTACTCTTCCAGGAGTTTACCCAACTACTTGGCGTCAAGCACATCAAGACCACAGCCTATCACCCTTGCGCCAACGGCCTCGTGGAAAGATTTCATCGGACCCTGAAAGCTTCTATGACCACAAGACACCCCACCAACAACTGGGTGGACGAGCTACCTCTTATCCTCTTGTCAATTCGAAACTCACTGAAAGAGGACCTAGGTAGTTCCCCAGCAGAAGTAGTCTTCGGCACGACACTCTCTCTACCTGGCCAATACTTCGAGGATACCACGCCCAAACCTACTTCGGCAAGTCCCTTCACTCAAGAGCTACGCCATAAAATGTCCCAACTCCAGTACTCACCACCCAGGCAACCATCATCACCAACCGTCCACATCCCTCACCAGCTGCAGGATTGCGAATATGTCTTCGTACGAAACGACGCAGTAAAGAGACCACTAATACCAACGTACCAAGGTCCATTTAAAGTCCTGCAGCGTACTGAAAAACATTTGACCATCAACCGAGGAAATCGGAACGACACCATTTCGATCGACAGAGTTAAACCAGCTTTCCTGGAAAAGACATCGCAAGGGGCAGAACCTGTCTTAACTCACCCAGACGCCGAATCAGCCCCAACAACAACACAATCACAGCCAGCTCGCCAAGAGACAGACCAAACGCCAGAAGCGTCCAGCCCTCCCACCAAACACACTAGGCGTGGAAGAAAGGTTACCTTTCCAAGTAGATATAAGACGTACATCTACCATTAGCGGATTATACCCAAGTATCCAGAGAGAGGGCATGACCATCAAAAAAAAAAAAAAATAAAAAAACATCATATTTGTAATTGAGTATGATCAATTATCCAGGGAGAGGGCCTTGTCGCGGCTAGGCCGCTAACAACAACAACAACAACAACGACAGCACAACAAACGACCAGCCTTTAAAAGCCTCCGCCGAAATCAGCAGTAGCAGTAATGTCGGCGGCCGTCACGTGACTCCAGCGCCCCGTTGTAGGAAAGAAATTTAAAAAAGACATCTTTTCTACAACATAACAAAAACAACTAACTTTAATTTCCTGGAGAAACTTCGTGAAATACACACAACGAACTCCTCCAGCATCGACTGTTTGTTAAGAACATATCCGAGAATTAATATTAACTGTTGTTTAGAAATAGAAACAGCTGCCTGCCCGTCCCCGGTGACTGGCAGCCTCCTGAACATTTCGGCGATATTTCCACCATTCGCCAGCTTGGTTCCCATGCAAAGCTCCGCACTTGCTCACGGTTCCCCTACCGTTCGACGCTCGCGCAACTACTGTGACTCCAGTCCTTACACTGTAGCAGTCCAGTCCACCACCACTACCGTGGCTCCGGTCTCCACACCGTAGAAGTCCACCACCACTACCGTGGCTCCGGTCTCCACACCGTAGAAGTCCACCACCACTACCGTGGCTCCGGTCTCCACACCGTAGAAGTCCACCACCACTACCGTGGCTCCGGTCTCCACACCGTAGAAGTCCACCACCACTACCGTGGCTCCGGTCTCCACACCGTAGAAGTCCACCATCACTACCGTGGCTCCGGTCTCCACACATAACAAAAACAACTAACTTTAATTTCCTGGAGAAACTTCGTGAAATACACACAACGAACTCCTCCAGCATCGACTGTTTGTTAAGAACATATCCGAGAATTAATATTAACTGTTGTTTAGAAATAGAAACAGCTGCCTGCCCGTCCCCGGTGACTGGCAGCCTCCTGAACATTTCGGCGATATTTCCACCATTCGCCAGCTTGGTTCCCATGCAAAGCTCCGCACTTGCTCACGGTTCCCCTACCGTTCGACGCTCGCGCAACTACTGTGACTCCAGTCCTTACACTGTAGCAGTCCAGTCCACCACCACTACCGTGGCTCCGGTCTCCACACCGTAGAAGTCCACCACCACTACCGTGGCTCCGGTCTCCACACCGTAGAAGTCCACCACCACTACCGTGGCTCCGGTCTCCACACCGTAGAAGTCCACCACCACTACCGTGGCTCCGGTCTCCACACCGTAGAAGTCCACCATCACTACCGTGGCTCCGGTCTCCACACCGTAGAAGTCCACCACCACTACCGTGGCTCCGGTCTCCACACCGTAGAAGTCCACCACCACTACCGTGGCTACGGTCTCCACGCCGTAGAAGTCCACCTCATCACCACGACTCTGTCCGTACCTGATGAACACTGAACCCTCAGTGTTGCCAATTCGCCGTCCGTACCTCTCATACACTGACACCTTACTCAGTGACCGTCCGATCTGAGCGCCTGTCCGTACCGGATGAACACTGAACCCTCAGTGTTGCCAATTCGCCGTCCGTACCTCTCATACACTGACACCTTACTCAGTGACCGTCCGATCTGAGCGCCTGTCCGTACCTGATGAACACTGAACCCTCAGTGTTGCCAATTCGCCGTCCGTACCTCTCATACACTGACACCTTACTCAGTGACCGTCCGATCTGAGCGCCTGTCCGTACCTGATGAACACTGAACCCTCAGTGTTGCCAATTCGCCGTCCATTCCTCTCTTAAACCCGAGGCTAACGCACCAGTACTATCCCAGTCGGACCCAGGTCGACCAATCACCCGCACCAGTTATCACGCCGACTTCTCCGACGTCATCTCAGCGTTCCAGCCTACGGCGAACCAACAAGCATCCCCCTGTCAGAGTACACCAGCAACGGATCCCGGACCAACGTCGCCCAGTGAGAAAATTCGCATTTTTGCCACCCTTTCGTTTGCTTAAATAAAAGGCGAATCGCCGTTTTTAACTAAACCTCCCGAGTTTTGTCATTCTTCTTTGCCTAGCATGCTGTTCACCTTTTGCCTGTGTTTATTTTGTTAGTTGTTGGGTCGATTGTCTCCGGACGGACGGCCCCTGCAACAGGATTAACATAAACCAACAAAAAGTGACGAGGATGACTGCAGACCCCTACCCATTCCCAATTTTTGAGTGGCCTTGTGCCTTATTTTTTATTTTTTGTTTTAATTTTTTTTTAATTTCCACAGAATAAAAAATATATACCTCAGTCCAGTTAGGCTGAAGTACAATCCAGTTCGGTCACAGGAGGTACACTCTCCCAGGCTTTACCTTCTATTTAAGAAGGGTTAGTTTATTGCTAATTGTCTGAGGCACCCATACTGGGAAATTGCTAATCGCCTGAAGTGTCTCTACTTGACAACGCAATTCCGTCTTTTAAAAAAACGGGGTGCACGTTATTAGACTAGAGGGAGGAGAACAATTGCTACTTTAATTATAGTTGAGTTTTAAATGCAGGTTCATGCCTTTGAAACTCAGCTGATTCCATCAGCTGCAACACACTCAAGTAAGTAAATTATAGCTATTTATTTAGAATTAAACCCGTTTTGCAAAACAGAAATACAAAAAAAAACTTTTAAAAATTTGGTACTTCTTCCTTATAATAGCGAAATCCAACCGTAAAACAAAATGAGTTTTCATTAAAAAAAATAATAAAATTAAACAAGGATAACTACTTATTTTTTATGTCAATTTCAACTAAAAATTTCAACATCTTGGTACATGTGAGCGTGCACTCTTGCATGTAAACGCAACCCTGAGAAACGACGCATTGATGTAGGTGTAACTAACCAAAAGAATACACGTGTTGTGCTTCTTGAACAGTGTTGGAACAATGGCTCCTTCCGGCCAAGGGGAATAACCTATGGCACTTTATTACTGTTAGGAGTCTTTGGAACAAATAATGCTAGGGGAACAAGGGTAGTTTAAAACTATAACAGGTTTGTTTTACAATTCATAGAGGTATGACAAATTGGTAAAAAAAATTTTTTAAATATAACAAATAAATGTTATCAAAGGTAAGATAAGTTACTCTTCTACCTATATGGAAAAGTTTTTAGTGATTTTATTCACTTTAAAAGGTTTATTTAGTTTGAAAGCATGTAGTGTCGAGCGTTAGATGAGAACAAGAAATTGACGCTTAAATATTTAAAGTTTTGATGATGACTTAAAAATAAAAAATTATACAAAATACTGTTAGAAACTCACCTAAGATATGTTACAGTGACAAATAAAATAAATAATGGGTTTGCATGCATAATTTTTTTTTGTGTTTTTGATTTAAACTTTTCTGCTTTATAAAATGTTGTGATTTTTATCAACCTAAATTTATTTTGTTTAGTTTATGTAACATGAAATATAGGGGGTGGAACACCCAAAAAAAATCCTCTTGTATATTTAACGAAGAATGCTTTTAAAACATAAATTAATTTAAAAATAAGTATTGAAAATTTCATGAAAATCTGACCATTGGTTGAATTTGTTAGAGTTAATAAATACATGTGTATTTACAATTTCAAAATGATCACTAGATAGAAACGTTATTTTAAGGCGTCAATAATGAAAACAATTTAAATCACATATTTTCATTATTTTCGTACAGTGAAAAAAATTATTTTAAATATCAGTTTCTTTGAAGCTTCTTCTGTTAAATAGTACAGAAGGTATGATGCTAATATTAAATTAGATCACAGTTACATCGTGTCATATATAGGGAATGGGAGGGGTAAATCTGTGGAGCGTGTTGGCAGTCCCTACCATACATTCTACCGTTTTTATATTTTTTAAAGCGTGTACCCCCAGCTAACCCCCCCCTCCTCAATATAGGATTCTTTTTATTTTTTAGGCGATTATATATTGGAGAAAAAAAAAGCAATTATTTCAGTGTATGGGATTAGCTTTTTTATATAAAACCAAATTTTAAAAAGGCTAAATACAATTTTTCAAGGCCAAACTGAAGACCAATCTGGAAACTGACATAACTGATCATTTGGAAATCTATTTTCATTAATAATTAATTTTCTTTCTTATCGGTCTCCATAATTTTTAGATATTTTATGAATTTCAACATTACAATTAAGTAGATACCATTGGTTTTAAATGTAATTTAATATTTCGATTTTTAGATTTCGTTATTATAACAAAGAAGCAACAAAAACTTTATGATGTACCTACCCATCAGGGAACGAAAATGTCATATTCTAAAAATCGTGTAAATTGATCAAGTAGTTTTATTTTTAACTAAGAAAATCAAATTTTATGACAAAGCGAAAGGTTATGATTTGAACTGATATGTTTTATAAGTAAGGGAGAGACAGATTAATTCGAACTATTGAGATCAAAATCAGCCTTGTAATGGATACAATTTCCTATTAAAATAAAAAAATAAAAATTTTTCTATATACAAAAACTACTTGATCAATTTACATAATTTTTGGAATATGACATCTTCATTCCGTGATCGGTACATCCATCATAAAAAATTTTCTTCAATTTAGTTTTGTTTTTTTTAAATAGGTTTAATTCTAAATAAATACTAAATTATGCATCAAACTACATCTGCTGGTTAGACATGTTATGTTGTCAGTCTGCCGGAAAACACTGGAAAATATTAAGATGGTCGATTATTATGATTGGTAAAAGTATAAATGTTAGATAGAAAAATGTTATCGGTGTGAAAATTTATATTAAGTTGAAATATTTACATTTAACTAACAGAACCAATGGAAATTCCACAGTAGTGAAAAATTTTTAAACACATAAATACGATTAATAAAAAATAAAATAACGACAAATTTAAACCAATTTTTTTAACAGATTCTTTTGTAACCTTTTAAAGCTAAAAAGAATTGATTTAAAAAATTTGGATTTTTTTTCAATGAAAATTCAACACACAACACATTGTTTTTTTTTTGTTTTTTTTTCTGAATAACTTTTTATATCAATTTTAAAGAAACAGATGTTCATTCACTTACACATTTTCTCTTAATTTTAAAAAGAAACTATAATAAAAAAAAAATTAGTCTCATCTCAATATGACTTTTTTTTGTTAATTATAAAATAAAATAGCCAATTTAAAACTGCAAATAGACACCCATTTTTTTTTTTTTTTTTGTAAGTTTTGGAAAGGAAATGGTTTTAATGATTTTTAACTGATGAAAAGCGATTATAAAGGGCGGTAATTCATTTCTCATCAATTAATGTTTGCGATGATAATGGGTTTTTTTGTGACACCAGATGTCATACAACTAAATTAATATTTAGATAGGTCTCAGGAAAGTTAAGTTGAATTTGATAGATGGAATTTAAGCTAACCATAACAAAGATATGTGACAAAAACCCAGCAAGGATCTTCAGGCTACGTGTAGTGATGACATAATGAAAAAGATAGATTTTGAGATGTACAGTCTTAGTTATGAGGGAGAACAGTTCGATACACAACGTGTTAGCGGACGAACAAGGTTTTTGGACAGGACGTTCGTGAAAGTCAGAAAGGGGGCAACTTAGCAAAATATAGTCTTATACAAAGCGTGTCAACTCTGAAAAGGAATCCAGCAAAGAATAAATGATTTATATCAAATTAATTCATGTCTGAGCATTTTCATTTTTGAAGAAGAGCCTCTTTAATTTCAGGATGCATGGAGAGAAGATTGGAGGTACATATTTTTGCTGGTGTTCCAACTGACAATGATGTCCGTTTCCTGCTTACACCCTCGCTATAAACTGTTAATAATATATATATACACACACATCAACACACAATAGAGAATACACTAGACGAACCACTTATCAGAATGTTAACACTCATAAGTTAAAAGACACTTATTAGACAACACACATATATATATGTATATATATATATATATATATATATATATATATATATATATATATATATATTAGTGTTAGGATGATTAATTAGAATTAACAATCAGAAAAATTTGTACCTATTTTCCGATACCAAAAACGATTCCTGTATCTTTTTTTTTTTTTTTCATTTCATTTTGTTTAAAACAAAATCTTTTACTGCTAGTATTAATAATAAAAATGTGTTTCTATGTTTGAGAAAATATATGCACATTTTTTTAGGTAATCAGTAAAAATAACAATGTTATATTTAAATATTTAGAGATTTATAAAGAATCAGAATCAGTAAAAATATTGGAATTGTCCCATCACTAATAAATATATATATATACAGATATAGATATACAAGACACACATACACTTGTTATACACTAGCAGTATCAGAATTTTGGGGGAATTTTCAGCCGAGTCGCCATTTTGAATAGACACCTATCTGTCTATCAGATTATAACAATATGAAAACGTAATTTAAACCCGTAAATTTTATTTCAATAAAACGAGCAAAGACCAAATTTTAATATCATAAAAGCTTTAATAGAGAAATAAACAATTTTATTTATTTTTCCTTCGATTTCTTCACTTAACATTACACGGAATGTCGAACAATAACATTACTTGAATCTTACGATAAATATTTAACAGCAAAATATATAACTTACCTGGTTAATGAGTAAGATATGCTTTCTTTTAATCTTCCTGTATGAGAATTTATTCATATTTATGTATTATAATCCATGTATTTTTTAAATGGAAGGATTTTTCCAACACAATATCGCGACAACGCGTGTCTTTCAAGAAAGTTGTACAGACACCGGATGTTAAGACTATCACTTTGTTATCTACGGAAGCCTATAAGTGTAAAAAAACACTAATTCAGAAACCTTAGTAATCTTGATATTGGATTATATTCCTTCAAATTTTCCACTTTTAAAGGTTTTCAGGGGCACTGAAAACGGAAATAACCATTTATATATACGGCAAACGAAACTAGTAGTTTCCAAGATAAAAAATTTTACAAATGGTCACAAAGTGGGGGGTCACTTTTCTATAATAATGTGACGTCAAATGGGCACCCACTTTATGGCCACATTGCAATGAACAGATTTGGCCGTAATTTTAAAGGAATTTTCGAGGGTGTCCGACTTCCAAAGGGAGATAACTTATCGTCCTTTTTTTTAATGTTGGCGCCTTTACGCTATCGTACATGAAAACTGGGATTTTTTTATTTTTGGATTTACACGGATTACGAAATGACGAAGATATGCAATGTAAATTTTTTTTTTTAATATCTTAAAGA
Organism: Euprymna scolopes; assembly: GCF_053919585.1. Lineage (NCBI taxonomy): Eukaryota > Metazoa > Mollusca > Cephalopoda > Sepiida > Sepiolidae > Euprymna > Euprymna scolopes. The sequence continues at coordinate 9,281,840 of NC_136505.1, forward strand.
AATACCTGAATTTTTTATTTATTATACTATAAATCTGCATTATATGGTTTCGTCTTTTTTCTTTTTTATATCGAAAAAAAGGAAACCAGGAATTAAATATAAAAATATACACTGACCGAAAAATAATGACTGGAAAATTCTAAACAAAAATTAAGCTTCCATGTAAAAAAAAAAAAAAAAAAAAAAACACGTGGTTATCGAAAAAAGAAGAATTTACATTTTGGACTTTACCGGTATATTTACAGATAAGTGATATTTTTTTGTTGTTTTAAATTTGAAGATTTTATTTATTGATGTTTTATCTTCAATTTGTGATATATAAAACGTGTCAACCAAAATTAATTATTAAAATTCTCATAGACATTTCAAAATGGGGGGGGGTGAATTTATAAAACAACGTTTGTCTAAAATATTATATTCAGTTTATCGGAAAGAGCATAAAGTTTTACATTCACCCTGAAAAAAAACGTAATAATTGAACGAATAGGAAAATTTTGATAGATTTTTAAAGTTTAAAAATTGAAAAATATTCATCTCATAAAAATCAATTGATTTCATTACGTAACAAAATGGCTCCCTGAGCGCACGCACGCACTTTGTAAACACTGTTTTTTAAAAAATGAAAAATAATATTTCTATTATTTTTTAAACAACTTAAATAGTTTATTTTGGAAGCATATTCTATAAAGAAAATAAATAACCCACTTTAGAAAGAGAAATTACGAGTTTTCTATATTTTATTCGCAGTTTTCTGTTAGGGGTGTCAAAAATTCCCCCAAAATTCTGATACTGCTAGATACACCCTCCCCTGACTATCTAACAGCCATATGCTAGATAGCTAGATAACTTAATTCGGCAAAGGGTTGATATGCCGTAAAATAAAACAGCACAAACAATATGAAAATTGTTTAAAGAAACTCAAATTGCTTCCGTAATTGTCAACCTCCACATTCGTCACATCACCCGTCCATCATCATCAACAGACACTCATTTTAGCGATAAGAAATCTCCAAAGTAAAAATTCATCACCAGCTCAAGGGAGATAACTCAGAATTCTAGTTCAAGGGCAATAACTCATAATTATGTATAACTTAGTAGTTAACTCAAAAAAAATTTCAAGTTTAATTTCTTTAAAAAATAAATAAATAATAAAATCAAATAAAAAACTATAGCCCTAAGATATTTATAAGTGCTTGAACAAGCTGAAATAAATTTTTAAAAAGACCTTGATAGTCTCTTTTAATATTATTGAGTATTTCATAAACAAAAAAAAAATTACAATGATTTATCCAATAAATAGGTACGGGCAAAAATAAACGAATAAAGATAGGGGGACATAGTTTTGAAAGCCGATTTATCATAATTTTTTTGTAAGTTTCCGACTACTTTTTCATTGTATTTGAAAGATTAAGGACTAAACTTAATTTCCAAAGAAAAAAAATATTTGTACACGTGAAAAATGTTTTCACGGCGAGCTAACCAATTCAGCTAAATTTTGAAGTTAAATAAATTCATTGTAAAAATCCTTTTAGAGATAAATATTAATTTTCTGGGTCTATTTCAAAGATAATTAGTAAAGTAAAATTTTAAGATATTGAATTAAATTTTAAAAAAAAAAACACCTTGTTTGCACAAAAAATAGCTGAATTAGCTCCAAAACCGAGTGTTTTTGCCGTTTACAAAAAGCACAACAAACCGTACTTTTGGAAATACGGAATATACGGAGGCTCAAAATCTGAGAGAGTCGAAAAGCTGTCTGAGAATGACGTCATGTAATTAAAAGGAAGGAGGGGTGCTGGGTTTCTCCCCACCCCCCAGACGTGCATACGTACATTTACATTGTAAACGATTAGCAGTGTCAGAAATTTCGTGAAAATAGTGAATAATTCCACCCCATCTTTCCAAGCTTATAACTCCTCGAAAAATGTAATTCAAGCCCTAATTTTTTTTTCAATAAAGGAGCAAGGACCAAGGTTTTATTAAAAAAAAAAAAAAAAAAACAATGTATTTTTTTTTTTTTTTTTTAAAAAGGTTTTAAACTTCGGACTTTACAGGTAAATTTCTAAAAAAGCGATTTTTTTTTTGTTTTAAATTTGAATATATTATTTATTGACCTTTTCTCTTCAATTTGTGATATATAAAACTCCACGACATAAATTAATTATTTACTTTTTAATAGACATTTCAAAATGAGAGGCGTGAATTATTCGACCCCCAATCTTTCTAAGCTTATAACTCATCGAAAAATGTAATTCAAGCCCTAATTTTTTTTTTTCAATTAAAGGAGCAAGGACCAAGGTTTCATTAAAAAAAAAAAAAGACAAAAAAGAAACAATGTGTTCTTATAAAATAAGGTTTTAAACTTCGGACTTAACAGGTAAATTTCTAAAAAAGCGATTTTTTTTTTTGTTTTAAATTTGAATATATTATTTATTGACCTTTTCTCTTCAATTTGTGATATATAAAACTCCACGACATAAATTAATTATTTACTTTTTAAGAGAAAGTTGAAAATGGGTGACACTTGGGGGGGGCGTGAATTTAAAAAAAAACGTTTGTCTAAAATATTATATTCGGTTTATTGGAAAGAACATAAAATTTCACATTGACCCTGAAAATATTGTAAAAATAGAATCAATAGAAAAATTTTGATAGATTTTTAAAATTTAAAAATTGAAAAATATTGAGTTTAAAAATTGAAAAATATTGAGTTTAAAAATTCATTACTGTTTTAAAAAAAAAAAAAAAATTTTATTACTTTTAAAACAACTGTAATAGTTTATTTTGGAAGTATAATCCATAAAGAAAATAAATAACCCACTTTTAACAGAGAAATTACGAGATTTTTATATTGTATTCGCAGTTTCGTGTTAGGGGTGTCAAAAATTCCTACAAAAATTCTGATACTGCTAGTAAACGATTGTATAAATTTTACCATTTTTTAATTTAATTATTTTTCTATGTTCCTGCTTTTAAATTAATTTTTTTTATTTTTAATTATTTGCCAATATTATACAAAAATTATGTTACACCGAAAGTTTCACATTCTTGCAAACAAGGAAATTATTAAAATCTTGCATATAAAAATTATGCGAAATGTGTAATTTAAAAAAAAAGTAGAAACATTTTTGCTATTATAATTTTGTGTGAAAATATTAAATAAACAATGCTTAATTCAATGGTAAGATTGGTAGTTCGAGAAATTCATTTTTCTTCAAGTTATACCGAATTCATTAATACAGACTTTAGGGCTTTTTTCGTAATGTTCCTGTAAAAATTATTTTTTTTTTTTATTGTTACAAATTACGATGCTTTATTTATATAAAAAAAGCAAAAATAAATTCTTGCGTTTTTTATTTACTACTGAAAACCATAACTTTAGTAAAGGTATTTTTTGTTTAAACAAAATAATTCATTTCCACTAATATTTGAATAAAAATAATTTGTCCATTATATTCCGTGATCATCATTTAATAAATATTGAAATTTTCATTAAAATTGATTAATTTCCTGATTTTTGGTGAATTTTTAAGAAAAGGGAGGGATCAAAATGTTTATACATTTTGAGCAGCAGCATTTATTTTGCCCGTACCTACCAATAAAATAAAATATTACAAAACTTTTCATTTTACTAAGGCATGAAGCAGCCTGAATCGCTTTTGGGGAGAAATGATAGGGGTCGGTGGTCATGCAACTTTGTCAATACTTTTTAGACATTTTAAAGAAGTTTAATTTACAGAAAAGACAAATTCATGATGAGAGTGAAACAAAATTTAGAAATACTCAAAACGAAAGAAAAAAACGTAGGCTAGTCTCAAGCCTCTACTAAATGATCTATTGCTCACTGTTTTCCGATCTAAAAACAAGTAGGTCAGTCTGTAAATGGTAACGGGAACTATGTGGAATGTCAAAAAAATATATAGCTTGGGATGAAATATAGGGATGAAGTCTTTTATTTATCTGTCACTATGAGAAATATGATGAAGGTCGGAAAGTGGAATTGGAAAGTCAGCACCCCCAAAAGTGTGTGTGAGAGAGGATTGGGGGGATGGGGTGCACTGTGACACTGCAAAAATGCCTGGGCAGCCTATCTGTATCCCCCAGTAGATGCGCTTCAGGCGATTAGCAATAAATTAACCCCTTCTCAAAGAGAGAAGTAAAAGCCTGAGAGGGTAGACCTCTTAAAACTGCAGAGAACCAACTTCATACCACAATTAACAGGGAAAAAGTTATTCCCAGATGTTGTATCATCCAGTTTAGTGTGTTAGATTATGCACACATGGGTTAAAATGAATAAAAATCCTCTGTTAAGAAGCACGGTGAAAATGAAATTCAACACGTGACAGTTAAAAGATCAGACATGTGCAGAATCTCTATCTTCGACAACTAGAGACTTTTTTTTACTTGGGAGTCACCATTTATCAAGGCCTGAAAATCACTCAAGGATAAGGGTTAATGAATTTAAGATGGTAGTGTAGTAACCGTTAATGGTGTAAATTGTGTAGAATTTGATTATTTATGGGGACAGTCCAACAAGAACTTGTTTACATTAGATTTGAAGGCTACCATGTTGTATTCAACTGAGAAGCAGGACAGCAGAACAATGTCCCAAAGGCGAGCAGTTCTGAGAAAGAAGTTTTGTTCAAGGAATCTGCATTTAGATTTAGCCACAGATAGAGAGCGGGGGAAATTGTTTATAGTGGTTGTAGCTAGTTGAGTGTTTTTTTGTGAAAGTTTGGCAAGGGGGAACCATGGACTGGAGTTCAGTCAAGCACTTGCCATGAAAATAATAATAGAGCAGAGAGAGGCTCGTAACGTCTCTTCTGTGGGAAAGAGGTTGCAGGGAAGAGAAAAGGTTTCGAAGCCGGTTTTGAGCTCTAGCAAGCTGGATAGGGCACGCCAAGTAGCTCTTGCCCAGATGTAGCAACAGTACTCCATTTGAGAGCATACCTGGTTCTTATACAGATAGAGAATTGGATCAACAGTGAGAAACCTACTGGAGCGGTAGAGTGATCCAATCATTTTCCCAGCGATCTTGGCAAGAGATTTCATGTATATGTTCCATTTCAGATCAGGAGTGAAGGTCAATCCCAGAAGCTTGTCAAAACATGGAGTTTCTCCAAGACGAGAGCCATTCATTTCAATTGGGGTGTGAGGAGGGGTCAAAGTGATTATGATGAAAAGAGAAACCAAGGTTTTGGATGCTATAAAGTTAACCAGCCACCTTTTCCCCCATTGCACCATGTTCTTAAGATCCTAAGAGAGAGAATCAGAAAGATCTTGGTCATTGTTGTCCTTTGAAATGTTGCCATAAATGATGGTGTCGTCCACATAAATGTCTACGGATGATCTAAGAATGCGATTTGGGAGATCATTGATGAGGATTAGGAAGAGAATTAAGCCTAGGATGGAACCTATGGATGTGCTCAATTTTCAAACGTCCATATTATGGCCATAGTAAAATGAGCAAATTTTGCAGAAATTGGAAATTATTTTTTAAATTTTTGTATTATTTGGATTATTTTACTCATCTTGATAGTTTTTTATCCACAGCGTTTCTGCCAATGTAACCTCCGGTCATCTTCAGGTGCATTCACATTGGATGTTATTGGTGAATGGTGAAAAATAGTGCCAAGTCTATTTAATGTTTTTTTCATAAATCCAGGTCGATTCTGTTTTTTTTGTGATGTTTGTATATTTTTGAGATGAGGATTGATCATTATTTTTTGTTTTATTTGGATTATTGCTCTCATCTTGGTTGTTTCTTTCACAATGTTTCGGCTGACGTAATCTCCAACTATCTTCAGGTGCATTTACCAATATCCAGTGTGAATGCACCTGAAGACGGTCAGAGGTTACATCGCCTTAAACATCATGAAAAAAACAACCAAGATGAGAACAATAGTCCAAATAATCCAAATAAAACAAAAAATAATTTTTTTGTTTTAAATCTATTATATTTTTTTTTCTAGACAACTTCAATCAGTTTTAACTAGAAAATTTGAAATCAAGAAAAGAACACTAAATGCATACGTGGGGAGCAAGAGACAGGGAGTCATTCTTTGGTGAAACCAAAAGTCATCTAACTCACTTATAGTAATGAATAATTTGAAGTCTCAGTTTTCATAATGCATGGTAAAATTAACATTTTCAATTTTCAGAGATAGCTGTTATAATAGGGAAAAGCAAGGCCAGACTAGATGAAAAGAGGAAGACAGAAAAAAAAGGAAGACAGAAAAAAAGGGAAAGAGAAAGAGAGGGGAAAAAGAGAAAAAAATAAATTGTGTCAAAAAAATAAAAAACAACTTATATCCATGGAAGGCTCCCATAATTTAAAGTAAAAATGTAGAATTTCAGCTAAGAGCTCAAATTTCTACGTATAAGAAAAATATTATAATCTGACACACTTACCTAAACCTCCGCACCTTGTAAAGCATTTTCATTTTAGAAGAGCAGAGAAATGTTGTTCAAAAACAAAATGGCAGCATAAATCCAGAGAAGCTTTAAATTGTAAAAGCTTACAAGTTTGCGAGCTGGTCTCTACTTTATCGTTATTTTCATGGCAAGTGCTCACTTTCACGAAAAACACTCATCTAGTTGCAACCACTATCAATAATTCCCCCCACTCTTTATTTATGCCTAAACCTAAATGTAGATTTAATGAACAAAGCTTCTTTCTTAGAACTGCATGCCCAGGAAACTTTCCCATTTCTTTGATTTCCAGCTGACTACAACATGGTCATCTTCAAGTCCAACGTAAACAAGTTCTCGATGAGTCGTTCCCCTTAAGTAATCCAATTTACCAATGTTCCACTACTAACAATTACTACGATATTGTCCCATTGACTCTTTTGCTCAGGTGGCCTTCGGGCCTTGATAAGTGGTGACTCCTTAGTAAAAAAATAGAGTTTCCAATAGGTAACCAATCCAAAGAAGTCCTGAGATGTGTGAAGACGAAAAGTTAGAGACACAAATTCTAAATGTACTATATTTTATGGAGTGATACGGTTTCTGATTCGTTAGTAGCAGACGATAGTTTCATCTGATTGATCAGTTCTTATCATCCCATTTTATATATAGAACCTTCCAATTTTTGGCAATCATACCCTCATCAGTATATTAAAAATATTGCAACAGGAAATTTGAAAGATGGGGGTGCTTATTGTTATTCAGTCTCCAGGGAACACCACTTGTTTTCACCAATGAGATACCACTGGTAACAACTGGTGAGAACTGGTAAGTCATAGTAATAATAATAAATTACAGTGGGTTTCTGTATTTTTAAATGTCTACTACGTTTAAATCAGAACAAAATTAGTTTGCAAAATCTCGTTAAGTTTAAAAAAAAAAGAAAAAGACATTTGATTCTTTCTCTCCTTTTCTTTTTCAGCTACAGATTAAATTGGGGGTTGATCTGGGTTTAGTGCTGCTAGTTTCACTCATCAAAGAGAAGTGATGTGTACAGCTCATGCTCTTCATAACCCCTCTTTCCCAGGTGTAGTGATACTCGCGGGGTCATTGCCTGGCTCCTCAGACAGGAGACCACTTGCACATGGCCTCTCTTACATTACTGTATCCATAGCAACACCTTCACGTGGTGCCCTCGTTTTCACTGAGCTTGTTTTGTCATGATGCGACCATGCAGTACAACTGGGAAAAGACAAGGACAGTCCGTAAAACCTATGATATAAGGACCTCACTATCTCCCAGCTTGCTAGGCCATGGCAGCTGAACCCCGGATGTAAAGGGTGGAGCTAGTATTGCACTCACTGCACTCCACGTAAAAAGCTCCATTGGGCAAGCCAAAGGACACATCCACATCTTCGACCCATAGGTTAAATTGCTTTACTGACTGTGATGATATTTCTTTTTGTTCAGAATGAACTATTTCAATCATTTCCTTTCTTTATCATCTTTAACTGCTAATAAACAGAGAGAAAGAGCGACAGAAGCGAGAGTAATATACAATGTATAGATTTAAAGCAGAGAGGAGGCAATATATAACAATTCTATTATTATTACTACTAATAATAATAATATTACTCCTGCTACTGCATTCACGGTCAACCACCATAGATAAGACAAAAAGAAAATGAAACAACAGGATATAAAAAAAACACTGTCCCCCAACTTCAAAGGTGATATCAACATAAAATAAAACCACACACAATGAAAAACAAAACAAAATATACAATCAAGTTAAACAGAACACAATAATAATGAAGAAATCAAATTCATTATCAAACCTAGCTGTACTTACCTGTCATTGCCCAGGTAACAGTGAACCCAGCTTCGTTTATAATTTTTTTTTTTTTTTTTTTTTTTTTCGCAAAACCATTTTTTTTAAAACTTATACATTAAAACAAAATAATTTTCAGGTGTGAGGGACACAACTCTTTATGATTCATAAATCACAATTAAGGTGTAAGGGAGACAACTCAAAATTAAGAGTGACTCTTATTGTTAGATTTCATTTTTCAATTAAAATGTTCCATAATAATAAGAGTTGTCTGGGCTGGACTAAATAATTTTGAAAGTAAACTGAAGCAACGTATGCTATATTGCAAATAACAAAATACAACAATATAAATGAATGCAGACAAGTTGGTACTTATGTAGTGTAAAAAAAAAACACTAAAAAAATTAAGATAAAGAAAAATCTCAAAATACTCATTATGGAATGAAGTTATCATAAAAAATATCGTTATATTTAATCAAGTTGTTTTATTTTATAGACGAAAAACAAAAATTTAGTGAGAGTGATCACAACAAAACCATCTTGGCAATTCCAACTACGAGAAGGGAGGTGCCAGGGGAGATTAAATGCTTGAAGTTTGCCAAAATTTGCCAAGATTATTTTTATCGTTATGAATAATTTTAAGTATCCTTTATTCTTTGTTTCTTGGGGTTTTTTCTTTCAAAAAATCGTTTCAAAATTTATTAATAAAATTAGAACTTCATGTGCATTTTGGCAAAATTCAAGAATTAGATGGAGTTATCTCCCCTGGTGCCCTCTTCTAGTAAAATGGCTCCATCACAATCAGTTTCACTAAAATGTTTTTTCTCTGTAAAAAAAAAAAAACTACTTGATCAAATTAAGCAATTTTTTTAATGAGAACTTCATTCCATGATGGCATGTACATTAATAGCTGGTTGGTTGTTTTTGTTTTACAGCATATCAACCCTTTTCAGGTTAGTTAATGTAAAATACAATTATTTTGAAGAACAATTTTTTAATAGAATATATATTTTTTCAAGTCGATTTCTATTTAACCCATAGTTTGGACCCTAACAGGTACTACCACTCTGGGTCAGAGTAGACCTGGGAGCAATGGCAATTAAAGAGTGGCTCCACACTCCCCAAAGCTCGCAAGCTGGCACCTTACCATGGGATATAGTTTAAGGTCATATCCAGGACCTGTACATTAACAGAGATTTTTTTTATCTCCATTTTTAAATGTCTTTGCTAAACTGCATAAGTACCAACAAAGTTTGATTTATCAGCTTAAATGCTATCTAGGTCTGATCTGGAAAAAGCAAGAAGATAACTATAGAAGATACTAGAAGTATTCCAATAGCGTTGCCTATGTTTAGATATTTTACTAATCAAGAGAATTTTTTTACAAAAATATAATTTCTAATATAATAATGCTTACAGTTTTTGCTTTGAAAAAAAAAAGTTAAAAATAGCATTTGCAATATGAGGTCAAGAAATAAAAAAAATACTGTTAGCACAATTGTGTTTTGAAGAAAAAAATAATTTTACAAATAAATAATTTTTGGATTTTTATTTTGGATTTTTAATGTTGAAGTGATGACGTTCTCTGCAGTTTTGTACACTTTTCAAGTTATATTCTAAATTAACCTTACAGTAAAAATGTTAAAATTAAAAAGATTTTAATTCTTAAAAATATCAATAAAAATAATTATCTAAATACTTAAATTCTTTCTTTTAATTACATTCTTAATTGGAACATTATTTTTTAAATTTTATTTCTGTTTCATGAAACAAATAAAACCTATTTTAAAAAAAAAAAAAATTTGTTTCTTTACATTCTAGTTTTTTTGTTTGTTTTTTTTACTCATCTTCACTCCTAACAAGGAGTATCACTTGGACGTAAGGGGCTACTAATTGGGACCATGCCTAAGAAAGATTAAGATGTTGCTTTATGTTACATTTGAACTTCTGCATACCAGTACAGTCAGGGAAGCAGGTAGCAAGAAGTGAATTCCAAAGTTTAGCTATTCAAGAGAAGAAACTATTAGAGCAGAAAGCTTTCTAGTATTTAGGGACCTCAACAGTGAAGGGGTGTGATTTTGTTGCTAAGCAGGTTTGTCAGGAATATGTATGCCAAGGGGGCACAAGTGCAATGTGTTCATCAGAGCACATTTCATTAAAATATTTGTAAAAAAAAGGCACAGAGATGCAACATTGCAGCAATGGGACAGGGGTGGGAGCTTAGTTGATAAAGTGGGACTTATTAGATTGAAGACTCTTTTTTGGATCCTATCAAAGAGGGAGAAACTAGTGGTAGATGCACCAACCCAGATGTGGCAACAATACTTTATGCATGGGCGAATGGTGGCCTCGTAAAAGTACAGGATACTCTCGGGTTTGAGTAGCTTTTTAGCACACGCCAACGTTTCTCGCAGCAACCTTCGCAATATCCTCAATGTATTTTTTCCAGTTCATATTTCCTGTGAATGTTTGAAGGAAAAATTCTCAAGTAGGATGTTATTTGTCATGGATATCGATGGTGGGAGAGGCTTCTTGTAATCGTTAAAGGAGAGCAGCTTAGTCTTACCAGCATTAAATTACGGACCCATTCCACTACGGTCTGGAGATAATTTTCTAATGATTCTTCCATTGTCTTAGATTTATGTACATCCATTCTTCCCTCTTGCATGTTATAGAGCATTGTATCATCTGCAAATATACCCATCTTGGACACAATATTATCAAGGATGTTGTTAATGAATATCAGGAATAATAGTGGTCCAAGGATCAATCCCTGAGGCACTCCTGCATTAATATTATGCTGCTTGAATATACATCCATCAATGACAACCTGGATAGTCCTATTGTCTAAGAAGGATCTAATTATATTTAGTGTACGTCCAGTTATACCGTACAATTTAATTTTCATTAGCAGCTCTTCATGCCAGACTTTATCAACTGTCTTGGATATATCAAAGGCTACAGCCCTAGCTTTGCTCACCTTATTCAGTGCATGGCATATGGGTTCAGAGATGAATGTTAAAATACTAAACCTTCCAGCCAATCATATAGCCTGTGAATGTTAAGCAAAGGAGTTTGAAGGAAGAATGCTCAGGTAGAGAGTTATTTGTCATGGATATTCATGGTTGGAGAGGTTTCTTGTAATTGTTAAAGAAGAGCAGCTTAGTCTTACTAGCATTAAATGTTACCATCAATTTCCGACCCCATTCCACAACGGTCTGGAGGTCATTTATCAGTTACTACCTAACAATTGCTTCAAGTTACCCGACATAGAATCGATGGAAAATTTTCATGGTGTCTTTAGATTCTGTGAAAAATTTAACTCTCTTTGAAACTTATTTGAATGTTCTGTTAAAATATTGATTTCTATAACACACAAACAAACATTGACTTTATATATAGAGAAGGTATGTAAGAAGTACTCACGTTGATGGTCTACCGGAACTTGATGGAGTAGGTTCATCTGCTTCCTCTCGTGGTCTCTTTTGACTCTCTCCACTGGTTCCGGGTGACCCTGCTGATGGCCATCCAAATATGAGGCCATAGACAAAGTTCCACAACATAAGCAAAGGGGCAAAGATTATATTCAAAATACCGGTCGACGAATCTGCTGTACGAGCGATAGCATTCTTTTGCTGAAAACAAAATAAAAATTAAGGATTTTTGTGAAAAACGGAGCTGATATATTTTTTGTGACAAGTCTAAACATAAAGTTAAGTAATTTCTGGACGCTATAATAATATTAAATAACAGAATAATTGTTTGATTCGATTTGCCTGTCTTTATGACACATCATTCCTTTTTATACAATACATCATGATAGCGGATGGTACTGCATGTGTGACTGAACCAAGAGCAAGGCCCATACTCATTTGCATAAGCGTGGGCCTTGGGGGCATAAAACATGGTGAATTTTTTAGTGTAGGGAGTCTTGGTTATTGAATCAGGTAGATCGTCATTTCGGTGTTGACTGCCATTCTAAAAGCAGAAGAGGAAGCAGTAGAAGATGATAAAACAGAAAAGTCTTGGCATTATTCAAACTAAAACTCGTACCAGAATATAATTTTATTTTCGACTGATTGAAAAGAATGAATCTGATTTGCAAACTCACAGAAGTTGACAAAGTCGAGCAAGTAACCCTAACCCTTGCAACAAAGTATACACCAGAGAGTACCAACACAACCTTGCCCATGCAGAAAGGAGTGTAGACAATGTGTGTTGAGGCGAATATCATGACGGCAGATGTAGAAATGGCAATGCAGGGTGTGACTGGACCAAAAGTGAGGTCAATATTTATTTACATAAACGTGGGCCTCTGAATTTCTGAGTGGAGGGAGTCTTGGTAGCTGTGTCAGGCAGATTCACACATGTTCATTTCAGTTGACTGCCATTGTAGAAGAAATAGACAAGGAACATGTAGAAGACGACAAAACAAAAAATTCAGCACAATAGCATATCATTCCTATTTGGAATAGTATATCATTTTTTTTTTTTGATCGATCTAATAATAAAACTAGAATGGATCTATTTTTAAAATGCATTAAATCAATTCATGCATTGAGTGCAACAAATGCTATTTCAAACTTAAGCTTAACAGACCAATGGACGGAGGCTCTTATATAGATGCTTAGACATATCTAAAATAAGATTTGTCCATTCAAGCTTGATAACACCAAAGAAAATGCTATTTTAAACCTTGGTATGACAGGCAAAAGAAAATGTTATCTCAATTTTAAGCTTGACAAATTGATCAAAATGCTATTTCAAACTTAAAACTGATTGTTAAAAGGCATAGCTTTTTATAAAGATTCTTGAACAAGTAAATCTTTCAAAGTATTTCATATGCACCCCCCCCCTCCCCCTAAAATATTCCTCTGGGAGCACTAGGGTCCAAATATGGATTACAGTTATTGCTTTCCAGGAATACAATTGCAAATAAAGCCCTATACAAAGATTAAGCAAATTTTCTTGAATTAAAATTTACAAATAACCCAATGCTGGTAATAATTTTGAATTTAGTTGGTTTTTTTTGTTTACAATGATATTGTTGGGTTTGGGTTTGCGTTGAATGTCCATAGAAAGCAATGATATTTTATATTTTTATTTTCTAAAATAAAGATAAAAATGAGAATATAGGGTTGAGGGCTGGGAGTATGAATACACAGAGCTTTCATTACTTCCCGAGAAATGTTGACATTACCAGATAGTAAACAGATAAATAACAACTAGTAAACAATAATAATAATAATCTGTGTTTAGCAATGAAAATTCTATTTCAAACATAAATATGATGGACCAACAGACAAAGCCTCTTATCGAAATCTTAGACGCATCTAACATGAGATATGTCCAATCAAAATTAACGAAACAGCAAAAAATCTGCGGGCATGTTTTACTATAGACCACAAATCAAAAATGTGAGAAAAAAAATACTATATAACAAATAAATGTTACCAAAGGCAAGAGAAGTCACTCTTCTACCTACCTGGATAAAATTTTGTGCCATTAACTTATTTTAAAGTGTTTATTTAATTGAAACACAAGTCATGTAGAGTTGCTAAGTTAGAATAATAACAAGATGGCTGAAATTGAGGTGGTCATCTGGGAAGTCTCAATAATCACTCAAAACACAAAAAACAAAATAATGATAGAAATCCATCCAATAAATGTCACTGTTACAGAATTAAATAAACGTTTTAAAATAAGTTAAAATACAAAAAACTTATTCAGGTATGTAGAAGAGAAACTTATGTTGCCTTTGATAACACTTATTTCTTATACATTTGTTTCTTTATTATGTTTTTAGTTTGTTGTCTACAGTAAAGCATGCCCAAAAATGCTATTTTAAACTAAAGCCTTATGCATTTTGAAATTTAAGCACAATAGACTAAAGAAGATTCTATTTCAAACCTAACACATAAAGAAATGTTAAATCGATCAATCATGGATAAGTTGGACGGTGCAAACATAGCATCACATGAAGTGTTTTGTTGTTTTTTCTTCAAGGAAGTAGCCAGCCATGCTTTCCGCACTTTTTGGACCTACTCCTTCTTTAGAGAAGTTAACCAAAATTTTTTCCCTAATTTTAAGCCAGAGACAGGCAGGCATTTGTCTCGTAAATAAATTGCCTGCTAATGTTTACTGCTTGCGAATCTATTTTGCCTGCCATTTCACAATAATTTTTTGCTTTGTACATCTATAATATTTAATTACAACCAAAATGTGGCAAAAGGTACCAAAGCTTAAAAAAAAAAAAAAAATTGGAAACATGAAAAAGTTATAATTAGAGCAATGTAAAAATTGCATTTATTAATCGGGTTGAGTAATTTAAGAAAGTAATTATTTTAAAAAACTCATAAATCAATCAAAATATTGAAATTTCACGTTATAAAAACATTTAATGTGAATTAATTGCAATTTTTAGGTCACTGTAATTATGAAAAAAAAAAAAATGAATGAAATGAAACTTTACTAAAATGAAATGTACAAAACATATTTTGAAAAATTTTTGCTACAAAAGTTTGGACCCCCTCCCCTCGGCCCTTTCTAGCTATGCCCCTAGTGTTTTTTTTGTTTTATTTTTTGTCAATATTAGTGATGTGATGACTTCAATGCAATGAACGATTCTGTTCTAAGTTCCTGGTTTCAATTCTTTTCAAATTTTTAAACTTTTAGTTATAGAGTTGCTTTTTTTTTTGATTGTAGTAAAAGTTCATGTAATCTGTGCATATATTTTTGCAAAAATGAAAATATATTTGTGGAAAAAATTGTATATGACATGAGTAGATCTTTTTAATTTTTATCAAATGTTTTCCATGTAATCGAAAATGGGAAGAGAACCAAGATGTAACTTTTTTTTTTTAAATAAAGCTAAATTTAGTTCATCGTACGTTTACAAAATGTTATTTGAATTTAATGCTTGTTAAGATACTGTAGACAGATTGATTTTTTTTTTAATATATCGTTTTACGCTAACAAAATATCATGTAATTAATTGTCATGCCAAAAATAATATATCCAAAAATTATGAAAATTCATCAAGTAGAAAGTTATTTATAGCTAAAAGTAATTTTTACAGAAAATTGAGTAAAATCGCATCGACAATCAACAATTTTCTCACTATCCAACAAACATGAGATTGTTTGCATGACAACTGAGAAGGCTAAAATGCTTGCCTGTCGGTTTGTCTCAAACTCCACATTGGACCCAGCAAACCACTCCCTCCCTGACTTTTCTTTGCAGACGCGAAACTAGATGATCTGAAAATCACCTCTTCTCAAGTGCAGGATATCATAAAAAACCTTGACACGTCAAAAGCATGTGGACCCAATCTTCTCCCGGCTTCGCTATTAAAAAAATGTTCCCATGAGGTTGCTCTAGTTCTCTCCAAACTTTACAATAAATGCCTTCACGAATCTTGCTTTCCTGATTGCTGGAAAACTGCTTCTGTGGCACCAGTTTACAAGAATTCTAGTGAAAGAACTGACCCATTAACCTCCTCCCACTTTTCGCCAAAATATTTGAGTCCATAATTAATCCAGCTCTAGTCCAACACCTTACAGCTGCTAAACTTCTAACCGATCAACAATATGGATTTAGGCAAGCCCGTTCTACAGCAGATATTCTAACTGTAATCTTTGAACGTATATACCATTCACTGGACAAAGCAGGGGAGAGTAGAGCAATAGCCCAAGATATATCTAAGGCTTTGACAGAGTTTAGCACGATGGTCTTCTCAAGAAACTCAGATCATGCAGTACTACTGGATGAATATTTAACATAATTAAATCCTTTTTAAATAAGAGAAGAATCCAGGTTGTCCTCAACAGTCGAAATCTAAACAATATGATATAAATGTGGATGTACCTCAAGGATCTATCCTTCGACCTTTATTATTCAAATATTCGTAATGACCTCCCTGATAAAATTGTCTCTGAGATGGGTATATTTGCTGATGATACCACACTCTATAACAGGCACAAGGGGAAAACAAATTAACACATATCTAAGGGAATTGCAGAGGAAGAGCTCCAATCTGTAGTGGAATGGAGACAAAAATGAATGGCCACATTCAAGGCTGTCAAGACTAAGCTTGTTTCCTTCAATAATTACAAGAAACCTTCTCAACCACCAATAGCTATGGCTAAAGATACATTACCTGAAAGTACTTCTTTCAAACTCTTCGCAGGGAACAGCTACATTGAGAGCATTGCCAGGACCATTACGAGGAAGGTGGGCTCTCACTACCATGCTAGAAAATTACTTACGCCTGAAAGTATCCTGTACCTCTGCAAGGCTATCATTTGCCCATGTATGGAGTACTGTTGTCACACTTGGGCTGGTGCATCTATTACTAGTCTCTCACTCCTGGACAGGATTCAAAAGAGAGTCACCAACCTGGTAGGTCCTGACCTGTCATCCAAGCTTCAACCTCTGTTCCATCGACAAAATGTTGCATCCCTCTACCTGTTCTACAAGTATTTTAATGGTGGATGCTCTGACAAACTACAACCTCTTGTACCGACTCGATGTAAATACCCCCAACAAGCAGCAAAATCCCACCCCTACACAGTAGAGACACTAAATGTAAGAAGACCTTCTACTCTAATAGTTTTTTCTCCAGAACTGCAACGCTTTGGAACTCCCGTTAGGGTTCTTGCTTTCCCAACTGTACTTATATGCAGAAGTTCAAGTGTAGTGTGAACAGACATCTTGCTGCTCAACTCCCTACATATAACCCCTGTAACTTATGGTCCCAATAGTAGCTTCCTACATCAAAGTGGCACTGTACCTTGTTTGGGGTGAAAATGGAATTTTAAAAAAAAAGACGTTATAAAGTAGATAGTAGTAGGCTATACACAGGGCACATAACTCCGGAACGAATATTTTAGATTACTTGTGTCATGGCTGCAATATTTGACTTTATTTTTTCACTAAAAACACAATATCAATTGTTCTACTCAACAAGTTTTCGTAATTTTTGGATATATTACTATTTTCGACATGACAATTAAGTATGTAATATTGTTTTTGCTTAAAACAATATATTTTTTTAAAATCAATTTGTCGACGATATATTAACAAGCACCTTGAATTTTTTTTTCATAAACTAGGACTTCTTTTAATCCAACAAAACCATTAAAAATATACAAGCAACTTATTTTAAAAATGAAAAGAGAAAAAAAGAACACAAAACGGTCATCTTATTCTTCTTTCAAAGAATATCGCTTTGATGTTAAACACCATCAAATATTATTAAATAGAGAAGTAGTCAACCACCTCAGCAGAAATAACCTTCTTAGTGACATGCAATATGGTTTCCATTCTGCTAGATCTACAGATTCTAGCAGATCTCATAGGATTAGTGAATCTCTCGACAAAGGCTTCCTTTCTAGGGCAATTGGTCTTGACATATCAAAGGCCTTCAATAAGGTATGGCATAAGGGCCTACTTCACAAGATTTCCAGCTACGGTATAACTGGAAATGTTTTCTCAATTATTAAATCATTTCTCTTTGATAGGCTCATAAGAGTAGTGGTTGATGGGCAAAATCAGAGGCCCACAGTATAATGCTGGAGTCCCTCAGGGGTCCATCCTGGGCCAAACTCTCTTCCTGATCTACATCAATGATCTCCCAAAATACATACTTAAATCATTCGTTGACATCTGTGTGGATGACACAACCATCTATGGCAACACGTCAAAGGCTGTAAATGACAAAGTTCTGATTCTCTCTCCTCTGATCTTGAGTGCATAGTATAGTGGGAGAAGAGGTGGCTGGTTACTTTTAATGCATCTAAAACCAAGCTCCTATCTTTACATCATCAACACTCTGATCCCCATCTGGCATCAATTGAAATGGATGGCTCTCGTCTTGGGGAGACTTCATGTTTTGACAAGCTTCTGGGTTTGACTTTTACTCCTGATCCGAAATGGAACACGTACATCAAGTCACTACTGATGCAATTCTCTATTTGTATAAAAGCCAAGTACGACCAAGGATGGAGTACTGCTGCCACATCTGGGCAGGAGCTGCTAAAAACAGCCTATCCTGCCTTGACAGAGTACAAAATAGACTTCATGGCTTAGTGGGGGATGCCCTTTTCACTTCCCTGTAACCTCTCTCTTCCATAGAAGAGACGTTGTGAGCCTGTCTTTGTTTTATCGTTACTTCCATGGCAAGTGCTTGTTTGAGATCCAATCTCTGGTCCCCCCCCCCACTTGCCAATCTTTCACGATAAACACCCGTCTAGCTGAAACCACTGTCATTAATTTTCCCCACTCTCAAAGCATAGATTCCATGAACAAAACTTCTTTCTTAGAAGTGCACACCTGTGAAACTCTCTTCCGTTTGCCTGTTTCCCACCTGACTACAACTTGGATGTATTCAAGTCCAATATAAACAAATTCCTGATGAACTGCCCCCTTAAGTAAGATACTTTATCAAATCTCCAATACTAATGATTACTACGATACTACCCCATCGATTACTGTACAAACAATAATCCTTATCCCCGAGTGGCTTCTGGGCCTTGATAGGTGGTGACCTCCACATAAAAAAAAAAGATGTTTTTTACAACTCAACAAATTTCTTAATGCTTTGCCTTTATAAGTATTGTGTCTAAGAATTTGATATAATCGTGATATTTTCATCTTTGTTTTTCACTTGTGCTATTTTTACCTGAATCCGTTAGTATGCTATACACATTTTAGTTTTACTCAACTCGATAAATATTCATAATTCATATCAACAATTAAGTTTTTAAAAAATAAAATAATTAAAAATAAAAACAAAACAAAAAAAAACAATTACTTTTGGAATCAGAAATTGATTCAAACTTTCTCGGTCCATATATCCCTTAAAAGTTCTGATTCCCAATTCTGATTTTGATTAATTATCCCAACAATACTCAATATATTATCAAACTGTAAACATTTCAACCTACAGGTAAAACAAGAAGAACGGCACTGGGGACTAATTCCAGGGACATCAAGCTGGATGACATGTCTTCGGAAGTGAAAGTCCTTTTTGGAAACACTGTGTACAACTGTACATTACTGCAACCCAAATGCTGAAAAAATACAAAGAAAAAATTCATGAAACTAATAACAAAATTAAAGATTTAAACTAATAAAAAAATTGAAAAAAAGAAAACGTGGATTTTCAAAAACAGAAGTTATCTCCCTTGCATTAACTAATAACGAAGAGATGTGTGTCCGTCTATGCATCTCTCATCTGTCCGATCAACTATGAAAATAACATAACATGTGACAATGAGGAGCAAATAAAGCAAGAAGGTGAGGGATTGTGAAAGGGAGTGTATTAAGCATAAGTATTTCAATGTGAAAGCTGCGAGTTCAATCCCTGTAAGTGGCAGTAAATTTTCATTTCAATCACACCCCAAAATAAATTTGCCAAAATATCCAAGAAACAAAATCATCATGGACGATTGTAGATTGCAAGACTTATTTGCATGGAGCATTTTCTAAAATATATATTCAATATTCATTGAATATACATTTTAGAAAATTAAAAAATATTAGGTTGAGAAAAAGTTCTTACTGAATATTTAATTTTGATTTCAAATGATGTATTTTCAAATAAATTTTCATTATAGTACTTTCACTTTATATATCATTTTAATGAGCGTTTTTCACTATCTAATCATTTAAATTACAATCGTTTTAAAACGATTATGTCTTCTTTTCGAAACGTTTAACACAAGATGGAAAAAAAACAAATTCACACAATTTTCTTATTTCAATTTAAACTAGGCAGAAAAGTTGGTGAAATAGCTTGCAATATCAATGAAGCATTTGGCACAGGAACCACGCCTGAACGCACAACACAATGGTGGTTTAAGAAGTATTTTCAGTTTCATTATTCTGGAATTAGGGATTTTCCTTTAGGTTCCATTTATTTAACCTAATTAAATTTTCCTTTAATGTTTCCACTAGTAATCTTAATTCTTTCATCAATTCAATCAGACTGTTTTGTGTTGTTTCTTGTCTTGAAATTTAATTATTTGTCGATTTAGCTATATTTGTATACGTTGGCAAGTCTGATGTGCTCTCAACTAACCTTCTCACTTCTGAGTACTATAGACTTTTGGTGTGTTTCGTTGTAGTTATTTGTTTTTCTTTCTTCCAAACATCACATTCTTTTGAGTCAGCTGCATGTTTTTGGTTACAGTTTGTGCATTTTAATGGCATTTCGCACTTAATGTGTTCTCCAATTTCACCACAGTTTTTACACGTCTGGTGCATCCGTCTTTACGATGGCCAAATTTATGGCAGTTGTGACATCACAAAGGGTTTTATATATAAACTTCTTTTTCTATTAAATATCTGATTTTTATTTCAGTAGGAGGTTTGGGGATGTTGCAGTTTAGGATGTAAGTGTTCATTAAAATTATTTGGTTGTTTTTTTTTTTATTGTTATTCTTTGGACATCTATGACGCCTTGTTTTTCAAGTTACTTTCAATTTCATCTGGTGAGCAAAGTGAGAGTTGTGTGCTTTCTATCACGCCCTTTGACGAGTTCAAAGTGGTGTGGAGGTAAGCTTTTATTTTAAGGTTGTGGATATGGTTTTGGTTTAGAAGTGTAGTTGCTGAGAATTGATTGGGTACTTTACTAAGGTGTGTGTTCTTTCTTAGTTTTTTAATTGATGTGCTTTTTGTTATAGATTAAATTTATTTTCAATGATGAATAGGGATAATTTAGTGATTGGAGTGTTGCTCTCTACTAACTCAAAAACAATGAATCTTGGAAATATTTTATCGTTAGTTTTGTTCTCTGATTCTGATTCTATGTATGAGCACTCTAAACTGGATTCAATATGTTTTTTTTGTTTGTTTTTGTTGGTTACCATGGGTTAATGTTTTTTATATTTCATCTTCCTTGCTCCCTACCCACCTCGGAACACATCAGTGGGAGATGTTCAGGAAGAAACCCTTTCGCCTTATTATCCTAGGGATACAAGTAAGGTACACTTTCACTAGTAGGAAGTGAAAAACTTCAGTTTTAATCTCTTCCTGTAAAAGTTTTAATCTCTTCCTGTAAAAGCTTTTCCATAATTATTATTATAGACCTCTCATCTACCAACTACCACTTTTCAACAATCTCGACAACTTTCTGCATGAACATGCTTCAAATACATAAGCAATATCAAAAACGCCTTCAGTGTCTACATGGCCACCAGAACGCAAGATTTTGACATAACTGCCATAAATACATTTGTTTTGCATTGAAAAAAAGTGTGTTGATTCTGATGGTGATTATTTCGATCAATAAATTTTTGTTTGAGCTGAGATATGTTCATCTGAATTTAAAAGATAAAAACCGCAAGAACATTCTTCTTAACCTGATATATATACATGCCCTAAAGTGTAAATCCATTTGGATCGAGTTTATTCAATTGTAGCTGTTTAGAAAAAAAAACTTTATTATATACATTATAAGTGTATATTTTTACAAACATACACGCACACATATATATATATATATATATAGAGAGAGAGAGATGAGGGAGGGGGTTTTCTTGTTAACCTGATAATTGTCTTATATGTTGGAATACTTGTATCTACCTGAGTTATGTAATTGTTGGCAGTCGATAATGGATCAGATGACTTGAACTGATGTGTGACTGATGAGCCATCTGGAAGACGGAACTGTAGTCGTGATATTTCTCTGCGTAAAAGAAAAAGAAATGGATGCATTTTAAAAAATAAATAAAAATAAATTTTTTTTTTAAAACAAGAGAAGTTTCTGCAGTCATCATCATATTTGGTTTAACATCTGTTTTAAATGCTGGCATGTGTTGAACAGCTTTTAGAAATTGATTTTCAAATTAACCTATCTCTGGCTAAGTTTTTATTTATCTCTCTTTCTCTCAAATTCATCCTGATCACTTCATCCCATATTTTCTCATTGCGAACTGACCATGCTATCTTAAATGCTCTACATCTATTGCAAGTACGCTCATCCAGTCTTTCAATGTGACCAAACCAACAAAGTCTGCTGTTCTGCACACATCTCCTAATATTGTCCAGATTTAATCTCCCTCTGAAATCATCAGATCTAAGCCTATCTTTAAAACTCAAAATACATATTCATTAGTTAAGCCTTTATCATCTGGTTGAACTAATTCGTTCAGTCATAAATAAATGAATATAACGGCATAAATAAAGTGGAAATTTATTCAAACATGCCTTGTACGTATTAGTTCAGTATCTGGGTAGATGCCAGATACACCCAAATTGCAACTGTCCATTGCTTACATTCGGTATGCCGCCATCTGTCTCAAAGATTGGAGGATTTCGTTTGTTACCATAAACACACTTTTTTTCAATCACTATGGATAATAATCAAGGTAAGTTTATGAAATGCAAAAATTCTCAGTGGTAGTTTAACTATTGAACTTCATAATTTTATAATGGTTGGTTTAATTATATGATATAGAAAGATTTGAAGTTAGATATCAATCAAAGTTCAAAAATGAGCAAAGAAACATATATCTAAAATTATCATATGTTAAAGAATTTT
Source organism: Euprymna scolopes (assembly GCF_053919585.1). Classification (NCBI taxonomy): domain Eukaryota; kingdom Metazoa; phylum Mollusca; class Cephalopoda; order Sepiida; family Sepiolidae; genus Euprymna; species Euprymna scolopes. The sequence continues at coordinate 9,304,624 of NC_136505.1, forward strand.
TTGAAGGAGGATTATTTGTATTATTTGGACGATCGTTCTCATTTTGCTGTTATTCTAACGTTTTGATTCATGTACATTCTGTAAAAGATTCATGAATTCAACACAAAATTTGATGCGACACACATGAACATGTATGTAGGTTACATCAACCAAAATGTTGTGAGAATAACGTTCAAGATATGACTGCTTCCCAGCTAACTATAACCTGATCGTTTTCAAGTCTAATGTAAATAAGTTCTTGTTGAACTGTTCTCTTACATAATTAAACCCTACCAAAATTCCACTAATACTGATCATCAAGGTACGCTTATCGTAAAGTGGTCTCCAGGCCTTGATAAGCTATAAGTAAAAAACAAAATTAAAAATTGTCCTTTGAATAATGTATATCTCTCCTTAATATTTCTATTATTCGTATTCATTGGATTACCATTCTTATCTTGAGTGAGGTCCACAAAGACTCGTGGCGCAGTGGTTAGAGTACTTGGAAAAATCAATTGTAAAAGTGATATTCTGCTGAAGGTTGAAGGTTAAACTCTCAGTGTGGGCGACTAAAAAATACAATTGCGAATTACTTAGGATCTTTATCCAGTCATGGCTGACGGAACAAGAACATACTACCCCCGTGAAGTAAATAAAGGGCTCTGTTTGAAATACCATCCAAGTTTCCGAGTTCAACAAGATACACTTGAAGGTCGGAGGTTACATCGACCGAAATGTTGTGAAAATTATACTCAAGATGAGAACAGTAGTCCGATGAATCCAAATAATATGAATAACCAAACCTCATCTCAAAAATTCAGAAACGTTATATTACTATTTGTTATACAATATTTTTTTTAATTAATGAGTTGACAAATATCCATGTCAAAAGCCACTAGAGGATAAGAGTAATTGACTTACCTTCTTGCTGCTTCTCTTTGTGCAGCAGTCATTTCTTGTTCTTTCTGTTTGCGCTCTTTCATATCTTGGGCTATGCGATCCCTTTCTGCCTTTTCTCTTTCATATTTTGCCTTACGCTCCAATCTGAACGAAGAAACAAAAACATTTGATCTGGTTGTTCTTTTTGCTTCACCCCCTTAATACACTCTGATGCAGCATTCACCTCAACTCAAGCAAGAAATACTCTCTCGTAGAATTAAGTTATTTTTTTTTTACTCACATTCACTCCTAACAAAGCATATCACCACTTGGATGTAAGGGGCTACTAATTCGGACCATGCCTAAGAAAGATTAACAAGATGTTGGTTTACATTACATTTAAATTCTGCATATCAGTACAGTCAGGGAAGCAGGTAGCAGGAAGAGAATTCCAAAATCTAGCTGTTCGAGGGAAGAAACTATTAGAGTAGAAAGCTTTCTGGCATTTAGGGATGTCAACAGTGAAGGGGTGTAATTTTGTTGCTAAGCGGGTTTGTCGACAATCTGCACATCTAGGGGGCACAAGTACAATAAGTTCATCAGAGCACATTCCATTAAAATATTTATAAAACAGGCACAGTGATGCAACATTGTGGTGGTAGGACAGAAGTGGGAGGAGCTTAGTTGACAAAGTGGGACCTATTAGATTGAAAACTCTTTTTTGCACCTTATCCAAGAGGGAGAGGCTAGTGGTAGATACATCAAGTCCAGATGTCACAACAATACTCCATGCATAGGTGAATGGTGGCCTTGTAGAGGTACAGGATACTCTCAGGTGTGAGTAGTCTTCTAGCTCAATAGAGGGAGCCCACCTTCCTTGCAGCAGTTTCATAATGCCCTCAATGTATTTGTTCCCATTCATATTGCCTGTGAATGTTAAGCCGAGGAGTTTGAAGGAAGAATTCTCAGGTAGGTGGCTATTTTTCATGGATATCGGTGGTTGGAAAGGCATCTCGTAATTGTTTAATAACTAAATTGGAACTGAATACAAACAGTTATATATGTAAACACGCGCAAGATGGCTGCATGTTTAGTGGGAGGCATAGTTTTAATGCATGCGGACTAAAGACCTGTGGTGAGAGAAATATTTAGCTAAAAAAAAAAAAAAAAAAAAAGAGAGATCACCACACAAATGGGCTGACTTTTGAAATAGTAATGTCTTGTATACGAGGTTTCATGCTGCGATTATAATCCACTTGAGATTTTCCAAAAGTAATGCCCTAACCAGATGGCGGCTTCATGATCAGTCAATTTTTATGTACACAGATTAACAGCTGATAATCTCAAGTGGTTTTGCAGTGTAGTCAAAGTGATATCTATAAATATTCCAGCAGAGGGAGTTAGCTGAGTTCCTATGGTTTTCAGGGGAAGCTTGGTTTGTTTGTGCTTGGTCAGATTAAGAGTGCTGATTCCAAGTCTGTTGTTCAGTGGAAATGTTTTGGTTTTGTTTGAAAGGAAAATCGGTTGCAGAGTGACTGACACCACACGATTTACACTGCAACACTGTGTCGGAATCGACCACAGACTTCAGATGACAACAAGCAAACAATCACAGCCTGTGCAACGAACACACACACAGATGAATGTTCACAAAAGGATACAATGACTTACGGAAGCATTTGTAAAGATTTATAAAATAAATGTTTGAAAAATCATTTGATATTAACAGATTAAAAATGAAAAAATAAAATAATTGTTCTTGATACATTTTAAGCATTTTTACAAAATTTAATGAACCACAATAACATCTAATGAGAGTATTAAAAAACCCAAACTCAGCTCACTAAGTAGCGGTCAGTTTTCAATATAGAAGTAAAAAGAGGAGGGTCTACTTTCAATATACAACACCAAGGCCAGCTAATTGCCGCCATATGCCGAGTATTCGCTGAGCTCCTGCCAGCGCTTATGGAAAAGGCATGCTCCCAGTTCCAGACCCATATCAAGGTGATGATTGAGGCTGAAGGTGGCTCCATTGAATAGATGTCAGCTCTACTACATAATCAAGTTACCTGAATTGATCTTTCAATAAAAGTTTTAAAATAAAGCTGTAGCTTTCTTTTCTGTGGGCGACAAATTTATCATTCCGTGTAAATATCACATATGACTTGCCTACATCAGTAACCAACGGCAACGTATCTTACAATCTATCTATATATCTATAAAAGTGAACATGTCTGTGTGTGTGTCTGTACATTTCTCTATCACAGTACTCTGTCAATTTTCAGTCTACAGACTCGAGATTTGACATAAGGGGTATTAAGATTTGGAAAAATCTTTTTAATCAGTTTTCGGCCAGAAATTTGGCTGTCAAGGGGTCAAAGTTCAACGATTTGACCTTTGAAAACTCTACCAAACTCCTCCGCCAATTTTGGGTCTAAACACTTGAAATTTTAAATGTAGGTTACTTGGACATGGATCAAACTTTTTAATTTGATTTCAGCCCAAAACAATGAATGTTACGGGGTAAAAATTGGGGTTAAAATTTAAAAAATTGACCGTTGCGGTATCTACCAAATTACTCAGCCAATTTCTGGTATAAAAATTTGAAATTTTACAAAGGGTATTCAGAGATAGGGCAAGCTTTTTAATCAGTTTAGGTTGAAAATTTGAGCTGCTTAAGGGGCCAAAGTTCAAAATATTTGACCTTTGCAGTTTCTAGCAAACTACTCAGCCAATTTTTGGTCTAAACATTTGAAATTTTACATAAAGAGTATTCAGATATGCAGCAAATAACCTTTGCAGATTATACCAAACTCCTTTGCCAATTTTGGGTCTAAACACTTGAAATTTTAGATGTAGGTAAGTTGGACATGGGTCAAACTTTTTATTTTGATTTGAAACCAAAACAATAAATTTTTTTTTTAAATTACTTCTGCGGTCTCTACCAAATTACTCAGACGATTTTTGGTCTAAACATTTGAAATTTTACATAAAGGGTATTCACACATAGGGCCCGTTATAAACCGTACATAGGGCTCGAGCAAAGGCAGGCTGAACTGCTAGTATTAAATGAATTAAAAGAACAAAAAGAAATATCTCACTTGTCACGTTCAATCTCATCTTTCACACGTTGCCTTGCTTTTCTGTCTTCTTCTTTTTGCTTTTTGATGTCATCTTGAATTTCTTTAAAGTTCCTCTCTTCTTGGTTACGCCTCAATTTCTGAACATCTTTGCCGACACGTCTTCTCTGTAACTCCCGCTCTTTTTCGTTCTAGAAAAAATAGGATTTAAAATAATCTTTTAGCATGTTTGGCAATATATGTCTATATTATTACTAGAAACATCACTTGAAAAACTTCAACATAAAATAAAAATAGATATACAATTATGTTAGTTTAAGAAACTGATAAGTTGCTAAAAGAGGAACACCATTTTTTTTTCCTTGGTCTTTCCTTGTCAAAATCTAGCCCAAGCACTCTCAATCATTTGTTTTTTCAATATGACCAAACCAATGAAGTTTCATTTTTTTTTTAAAAAATGGTTGAGTGTGCTTTGGGTTCAATGTAGGATAGTTGAGGTAGTAGGGTCAGTTATCAGAAAGGGAAGGCTATTTCTATTAAAAGAACATGAAAGAAAATACAAACCTCTTCTTCCTCTTTGGCCCGTTGTATTCTGCTTTGATCCATCTTTTGTGTCATTCTGAAAAGATTTTATAATAGAATTTTCTTTTTAAAATCAAAATAAATAAATATTAATTCAATTGTGCAAACAATGGAATTGTCTGGTGATTGAGGTAGTTGCAGTTTTTTCACAACCATCAAAATCCAGACAAAAAAAAAAAAAAAAAATTTCTATTTACGCAGGCAGGCAAGCAGAGTGGAAACTCCCCCCCCCCCATTTGAAAAAAAAAACAAAAAAAACAACCCAATTATTTGTATTATTTGTTTTGATCGGACTATTGTTCTCATCTTGAATGTTATTTTTACAACATTTCGGTCGATGTAGCTTCTGACCTTCATCAGGCATGTTGATCACCATCTTGGAAAAGAAAGGAGAAAAGTTATTGGTTTCGTAGCTGGTTTTGTATTCTCAGAGTTGTTTTTGTTTTTTTCGCCGTGGTTTCATATGTGTGAAAAAAATTTGGTTGACAAAGGGGAGTAACTCTGATAAAGTGTGACAACCTAATTAAAAATTCATAAAACTGAATTTTATAATTTTTTTTTTAAATTAAGTTTTTTTTTCTGAAACTTGTTTTAGTACAACATATTCATAGAAAAATTAAACTTACAAAACAATATTTTCAAACGCATGACTAAGTTTCTCTATTCAAAATTCGCACTAACTATGTTACATATCGATTTCAGACTTTACAAGTCGTCAAACAACATCAGACACGTACCTTTCCTCTCTTCACAAGGGCTCACCCTTCCATCATACCATCAATAAAATTAAGAGAAAAAAAAGCACTAAGTCTTCAATGAATAAGCGGACTCAACAACGAAAGTCTCAGAAAAACTTATTTTAATCATTTATTAAAAATTTAAATAACATTATTTGTTTTTTTTAAATTTTAAAATGAAACTTACGAAATAATGTTTTCAAAGATCTGACAAAGTTTCTCAATTACAATCTGGTCAATATTTCCCATTAATTGCATAGAAACATATCCTGAATTGCCAATTCAGCTAAAATAAGACCATAACAATAACAGTATTATGTTACTATGATAATACACATAACATTAAAGACGGACATTACACTTATTGCAGTATGTGTTGTGCGTTCAACGGCATAAATTAATGAAAATAGATACCAAGTTTGCAGATATATATAACAATAGTAACACAAGAAAGAATATTTACACATTTTTTACAGACAATAGCTTTTGGTGAAAAATGCATAAGATGTTTGCATGCGTATGTGCATGTTGTTGATCTCTGTCGATCATGTGTAGTCTGAGATTAAATATTTTGTTGAATGGTGTTACCGAGGTAGTTCATGGATCGTAAAGTTTGTTTGTTCATAATTTCAAATGTTTTGCTTATCTCAATAAGACTGGATAGTATGCGAATGTTTGTTTCATTATAGAATCAGTTTGCATATGTAAACCACACTTGGAACGCATGAGTACCACGTCCATTCTTGTTTGATATACAGGGAAGAGAGAGATGGAAGTTGGTATTGCTACCTATCGGCTGAAACATGCAACAAACGCGATAATCATATATGTCTCGAAACTGAAAGTGTTGTATCCATGTGTTCGCTATGCACAAAACTCAGACTAGCATGTCTCCATACACTGATGTTTTGTTGCATGTTGTTTTCTTGAGAAAGGAGTGCAAGATGGTTAACAAGTAGAAATAACAGAAGGTTTATTGCAATATACTGATTGTATATAGGTGAACTAATTTGAATATTACTTTGCAAAAGAACATCTTATTCATTCACTAGTTATTCTTATTTTCTAATTCAATGAGTGTTTTCAATTTACTATACCACAGAGTTCTATTAATATATATCTGTCAATTTACTTTTGGGCATTGCAATCTGGTTCTACATGGAAAATTAAAAATCAAAGCTGACTCCTCTCTCCTCAAACTGATGTTGCAGACAAGTGAGTATTCCTTCCACTCCCATTTTAATTTCACTGCAAAATTAAATTCTGCCACCATGATGCATTCTGGTTCATTCATGTGCAAATCAATTTTATTCTTTTGTTAAATTTTAAATTAAAAATAAAGCCCCTATCCCAAACACTACGGCCAATGAAAAAAGTTGGTGAACATGTCCCATCCTCAAATTTATTGCATTGCAAGATTAAATTCCACCTTAATGGAGTTTGCAGATCTGAATTTTTTAGATGAGGTCTGATTGTTTGTATTCCTTGTTTTGATTGGACTATTGTTCTCATCTTGAGTGTTATTTGTGCAATGTTTTGGTCAGTGTAGCCTCCGACCTTCGTTAAGCATGCTGGTCACCATCTTGGAAAAGAAAGGAGAAAAATTACTGTCTCTGAAAGAATATTTAGATAGTTGGTTATTCTTGCCAGTTCTTGGTAAAGCTTATCAAGTGTTTACCATTTTTTTATTGTTTCGAGTCCGTACCGAATTGATATTACATTTCTGAATTTTTGTAGACATAACATTCAAGATGAGAACAATAGTCTGATCAAAACAATACAAATAATGGAGTTTAGTCAAACACAAGTCAGCCATTTGATTAAGAAAAGATTTAAATTGAAATCTTAAACACACATCATTTCTGTTGTTTATATACACTACCTCTAAGAAAAAAGTTCTCCACAAAACCGTAAATTGTAAATGTTATTTATTTAGTGGAAAAATAAAGAAGTAGGATCCAGCCATGCAATGTCGTTTACATTATAGGTTCACAAAAAATGCAGTAACTTATCGGGAGAGCGGACATCAGACCGCAACTCTAAGCGTAGGTGTGTGAGGCAGCGACACTTACTTGACTACTGATTTTAAAGAGAGGTGAAGTTGGACGACAGCGGTCTCAAAGTGGTGGACTTCTTTTGTTATCTCAGGGATGTGTTGAGTGCTGGCGCTTTAGTTCAACCATTAGGATAAAATCAGCACAGGGTAAATTCCACAAACTATTGCCAATCAGGACATCATAAACTATCCATCTCACTAACAGGGGAGGATATATAGCAATTGTCAGAAACTTGATATATAGAAGTACGTGTTTGGTCCTCAACCGGTTTTTATGTGTTTTCAGCCTAGTGATAGAACAATGATCAGATGGTCTGATGTTCTGTCTGTAAGGTTGAATTATATGAAAGATTGATGATCCTCTGACAGTCAGTTGGTTATGTTGGTTTGGCCATATTGATAAAAGTTATTATTGGATAAGAAAATACTGAGTTCTTGAGGTGGAGGATCAAAGGAAAGTGGTTTGACCCAAGAAATTTTAATGTAAACCATCAACAAGAATCTTAGACAATGGAAAATGAACAGATCGATCCTCAAGATGGCCAAACTTGCAGACTACGAAAAAATGTCACATACAGACCTCGCTGATCAAGGTAAAATAAGAAAATAAAATAGAGATTATCATGATCGGTAATTTAGAATTGTTTTTATTCCAGTAAAAACATTACTCACCAAAATAAGCAATTTTAAATACATTTTTCTTCAAATAATATAATTCTTAATAAAAACAGCAATTTTAATTGATTTTTTTTCTTCCAATAACATTTTTCCTGATAAAAAAAGCGATTTTTAATTGTTTTTCTTCTAATAATATATTTCCTGATAAAAAAAGCAATTTTAATTGTTTTCTCTTCTAATAATACAATTCTTTAAAAAAAAAAAAATGGAAGTTTGTTTTTTTCCTAATAATACAATTCTTAATAAAAAAAAAATTTTAATTGTTTTTTTCTTCCAGTAATATATTTCCTGATAGAAAAGCAATTTTAATTGTTTTTTTACTTCCAATGATATAAATCTTAATAAAAAAGCGATTTTAATCGTTTTTTCTTCCAATAATATATTTTCTGATAAAAAGCAAATTTTAATTGTTTTTTCTTCCAATAATATATTTCCTGATAAAAAGCAAATTTTAATTGTTTTTTCTTCCAATAATATATTTTCTGATAAAAAGCAAATTTTAATTGTTTTTCTTCCGGAAACATATTTCCTGATAAAAAAAAAAAGAGCAATTTTAATTGTTTTTATTACAATTCAAGTAAAATCATTTGTCCAATGAACACTTCAACTAGTAGAAGTATATGGGAGTGGTTTGCACAAGTTAAAACTTATGTGTTATTCTACACCTACCAAGCTCCACCCTTTCACCCTATGTCTAGATGCATTCTAGGCCAATTGTATAAAAAAAAAACTTCTGGGTCAAATGTACTTTTCAACAAATTATCAACTTGACATCACTTGACATAGCCATCCACATGATTAATGGTTTTCTTTTTTCACTAATGAGTCACCAGCTACCAAGGCTAAAAGCAACTCGAGGGTAAGAGTTAATGAGATGAATAGATTTTCAGTTGAATGAAAAATATAAGAGGTTTACAAATGATAAATGAAGTGAAAAAACAAAACTGAATAACTATGAGCATGATTTTTGAAGACAATCATATTGTAGTCTGCAGTGAAGTAGTCCTGGCGTAATGTGTTCCACAGATGGGAAGTTCTTGGAAAGCACTGTTCTTCATGGAAATTCCATCTGATGCTAGACACATGAGGTGTTGGATAAAGAAATTTGGAGATCGTGCACACACACACACATAAATTTCAGGTTAGCAGAGAACAATGAAAAAACACACATATTGACCTCTGATGGAACAAAGAAAGCAGGAAGTCCGATGAAAACAAGGATGAAGAGATGCATGCAAGTGTCACATTGTTAGCTCGCCACCCAAACTTCCACCATCCTTGCTCGACATGTCCTACTACCACTGACAGGCAAAGTAATAATAAATAAACACAGTTTTGTTTATGAAACTGTCTCTGTGTTTGAGTGTCAAAACCATTGCAACGAGAAAAGTGTATATATTTATTAGCATCACACATCTTTGTAGAAGTGCAACAAACATGATTATATATACGTGTCAGCGATAAACAGATAAATCGTTATAGAAAGAACTGACTATACAACGGAGGGATGGAAAGAAAAATTCTTTGCAGTTGTGGTAATAAGGATTTTTTATGAATCTTTAATTTATCTCAAATAATTTCAACATGCTGATTTTTGTTCTGCATTTTTTGTTATTAGAATGTACATAGGCATATGTGAAAAAACTGTTTAAAAAGATTCTTTAGTGCTAATTCAGAATAGGCACCCACAGATTTGCAGTTGTAGCATCAGCAGTTCCAAGTTCAAAGGAAACCAAAGTCGTTCTGACTCTTACAGAATTTAAAGATAAATGATACAAATATAATGGCACATTTATATTTCGGCAGATAATCATTTTTTCAATTAAACAGAAAAGACTTATCAGTTTAACGTCCGTCTTACATGCTTGCACATGTTGGACAGCTTTAAAAAATTTACCTACAAACTAACCAATCTCTAGCCAAATCCATTTTTATCATTTCATCCTATGTTTTCCCTCTAAACTGACCCTGCTACATTAACTGTTCTACATTTAATAATCCAAGAACTCTCATCCATTCTTTTTATGTAGTCATTAAAATTAACTCCTCTGCACACATTTCTCAATACTGTCCAGTTTTAATCTTGCTCTGAAGTCATCAGATCTAAGTCTTGTTTTTAAAACTCACATTACAAATCCAGCATATTTCTCCATGCAACACGTATCAGTTTCACTTCTACATGTCATTAGCGGGGGCACCCAGCGTTGCCAGGGTGTTTGGAGGTGTAAAAGAAAAAAAATGTGTTAGTAGTCAGGCAAGCTCAAACCTGCGATACGAAGGCGGAAAAGAAAGTGAAAGAAAACGTGACATCTTACCGCTACGCTACGAGGCTATAAGAAGTGAAAAGCATTCAAATTTAGCAATGTCAATGAAAAAGTTGACTTGCTAAGTGAATACGCAGGTGCAGAAATAAGCGTTGGCTGAAGGCCAGTTCAGCTTTCCACTGTTTCATTTATTTGTTTCCCCACGATGTTGAGGAAATCAAGCTCCCCGAAAAATAGGGAGTTCTCAAATGAATAGCAATTGTCTGATATGAAGGGTATTCCCCACACTGATCAAAGCTGATTGCCTTCACGACGTGCCAGCCACGAAGGCCAGTGAGCTGATTTGATTTGATTCAGTTTCGCTTTGTTTATACGAAAAAGACAAACAAACACTGGAAACCAGGTTTTTTTTTAAAAAAACTCGCTCAAAATAAATGTAGAGACGATGACTGTTCGCAAATTGTAGATATTACAATCTAGGGAGTATATAAAAAGTTTTAAAACACAGTAACCCCCCCCCCCCAAGAAAAACCTTTGTTGGACATACAAAAACGTCCATGCCACTTTTGCCTTTTATGTACATAGATTAGACTGCATACACATTCCTTATAGACTTTTCCATTGATCAACACTGGCAATGTTCTGTTCATCAGTAATGGCAAAAGTTATTGAACTTAATCCATTCTTAACTATTATCATCACACTAGCATCTGCTCCACCGTGTTTTCCAAGGTAACAAAACTTCTTGGCAACCTCAATAGCTTTGCCATCCAAATATACTTTGTCTAAGTTCTCATACATTTCCACACTCCTGTCCCCCTTCCCCGCTATAAAAAATATACAATTACCCTCTTCTGTTCAAACAAAAGTAAATAAAACACTTAGCATTAAAGTTGAAAAAAACAAAATTTCCTTTTATATCCAAATAACGAAAAACCAATAAAAAAAAAGAAAGAAAAGAAAAATTAAATAATGCACTTAAATATAAAAAAACGAAAATCAACACATTTTGTTAAATAAATTCTTTGCAAAAAAAAAAAAAACACAAAACATTCGTATTATTTGGATTCATCGGACTACTGTTCTCATCTTGAGTGTGATTTTCACGTTTTGGTTTATGTAACCTCCAACCTTCTTCAGGTGTATTTTGTCGAACTCAAGAATGTTTCTGTCGAACTCTGGAATTTAGACGGAATTTTAAGCGGAACCCTTTATTTACTTTATGGTTTAAGGTTCCTAAAATTTGTACTAGAATTGCCCACAAGAACGCATAGCGTAGGGGTTAGAGTACTTGGAAAAATCAATTGTAAAAAGTGATATTCTTCTGAAGGTTTAATGCTTAGTGTGGGTGAATGAAAAATACCATTGCGAATTACTTAGGACCTCTATCCAGTCATGGCTGATGGAACAAGAACATGCTACCCCCGTGAAGTAAATAAAGGGTTCTGTTCAAAATTTCCAAGTTCAACAGAAACATTCTTCAGTTTGACAAGATACACCTGAAGAAGGTCAGAGGTTACATCAACCGAAACATTGTGAAAATCACAAGATGAGAACAGTAGTTCGATGAATCCAAATAATACGAATAACCAAACCTTATCTCAAAAATTTAGAAACGTCACAAAATATTCATTTTATGCTCAAACGTCTTTGTTAATGTTCAGAAATGTTTTGGAAGTCTTTGATGAAACTGATTTGATTAACGAACTGAAATTCTCTAGGCACCTTTTCGGAATCTGTATTGATTTTTTTTAAATACTATCATTAAGCAATTGCCTAGAGTTTCTAGTTTAGACAAGATCAATTCCTTTTATTTGCATTTGATCGTCTTTTTTTTTTTTGTGTGTTTTTACCGTTGAATTACTAAGGAAATAAATTATTTCTTTCTCTTTCTATTTGTATTCATGAATAAAAGTATGGTGACATTTGAGTCTGAGTCAATATATTATTCTAAAAGTTGTAGTCAGAAATTTTATAAATTACAGGAATCATCAACTAAATAGTTTTGTTTTCATTGGGGGAGGGAGATTTCTTGAGATTTTATTTAAAAATAAACAAAAACATTGAATTCAACAATCCTTGAAAAACACACCCATCTTTTTTAAAATCAAAATACTGCAAATAATTTTCATTTGAAGTCAAGCCGTTTGAAATGTCAGAAGTTGGAGTGAAGCCTTTTAATATCTCAAGAATTTTAATACTGACTACTTAATAACACCTCATTTTTCACTAAGTATTTTGCTTCATCTTTGAATTGTCTTGTTCTTTATTTTTCATTCTTTCATTCACATTCATTAGCATTTTTCTGAGCATCATACCATTTCATACCAAAACACTAACTTTTTACTCTTGCGGTATCTACAAATGACACATGATTTTGTCTGACTATAAAATGACACGGACAAAGAAAAACAGATTTATTTGTTTTACCTTTCAATCTGGATTTTTCGATCTATATCAGCTTGATTCTCTGAAGAATCGGTGCCACCTTCACCTTCACCTGACGCTGACGCTGCCGCGGCAGCAGCTGCAGGAGACAGGTCATCTGCAGCAGAAGTGGAAGGAGTAGACTGCATGGTTGTTTCTGATGTGCTTGCAACAAGCGGCTCAGGTGCTGCTTCTGCTCTGCGCCCTTCATCCTGCATCATTTCAGGTCCTTTTCTTATGATTCCTTCTGGGCTTGCTGGAGGTGAAGGGTCTGCCTGACAAACAGCTGGATTAGCAGAAGCAGCAGCTCCTGATGCCCCTGCCAAAGGCAGCGGACTTCCAGCTTCCTCTCCATCTGGTTGCTACAAATAAAGAAAAAGTTAAAAATTTATGTTATCTATATATTAATACTATTCCAACTAATATGACTATAACTAGTAGTGAGAATCGTTAATCATAAGAATTGTGTATTCTAGGGGGAATCGGAATCACATCGTTAAAGAATACCTTAGTTTTACGATTCTTTCATTACGATTCTCTTATATTTTTCAGTTGAACTGTTTGTTAAAAGTGAGATTAATGCTGTCAAAAATTTATGATAAAAACGTTATAGAACTTTTCATAACATATTTACTATTATTCATATGTACAAGAATTTTATTAACTACTTTAAAGAATAAACAAAAAGCTTTAGTGTGTACATATCTCTCATGAAATGTCATAGATCCAAACACAGTGAAATGTTATTTGGTGCTAGTGCACTTATGATCCACGCTATTTTTAAATAGTACTTTCAAGTTTAATTAACGTTTTACGATACCTGTTTTTAAATTGTTAGGTGAAAGTACAGAATAGGTATACAACACCCTCCCGTCCCCATGTTAAGAATGGCTTTCTAAATAATGTCATTATTCAGCATGACTCAATAAGTGCATGCATGAGTACCACCTTTTATTTTCTTGAATAAAATAAAAACTACTCAACGAGAATACGACTGTTTTGTTTTAATTATTATTTTTTAATCAAAAATAAAAAATAAAAATTTCAATTGTTCAAAACATGTTTTTTTCCCAAAGCTTATAGGGATTTTTTTTAATTACCATATTTTTCATGAACATGCTTTAAAAATGTTTCAAAAGTATGTCATATTTTTTCACTTTTCATGTTATAAGCCTCTCTATACATGGCCTCATCGACATGAGATCATTTCATTTCTCCTACTGATCCCGATATGTATTTCAGTCTTCTTTTAATACGAAACCAGTAGGCTTCAATATTGTTGGTGTAAACACCAGTAAGTGGATCCACCAAATTTTATGAATGGTTTATAGTTCTGTGAACATAATTAACCTTGAAAATAATATTTAAAAATAGCGCGGATTCCATTTTGACTTTCACCAATTTTCCTGTTAATAATTATATAAACTCCAGCAAAAAAACAATATCCATAAAAAAAAATAAAAAAATACAGATAAAATCATATGAACAAAGATCATGCGCAAATTTCAAGCCAAAATAAAAAAAAACTAGGTTACACACGCAAAAATTCTTTCCTTGTAAAAATAATAACTTCTCCCTCAGTCGAACAACTTACAACATCGGAGCTGATGCGTATTTCGCTACAGGGGTAGCATTCATGTACGCCTGCCCTTTTTCTTTATATTTTTTAATATATAAAATAACTCCTGAAATTGATTGTTATTAATTTCATGGTGCATGTTTAATTCATGGTTAAAATATTTGTTTTGACTTTTATCTTCAATGAAAGAAATTTTACAAAAAAAATCAAATCGTTTTCAAAATTCCCTTAATTGTATTTCCACTTTTTTGCTGTACCAAATTTTTTCGCTACACAAAAACTTTCAATTATATAATGGTATATTTCAAAACAACAATTTCACGGGAATCGGAATCATACTTTGTATCGGAATCGTTAATTAACATTTTCCTGGAATCGGAATCGGAAAACATTTAGGAATCATCCCAACACTAACTACAACTATATATTAATACTAGACTACTCGTGACCCGTTGAGTCAGTATGTTATATTAGCTATGGAATTAATGTATGAGCGTGACACTTGTGACGTAAAGAAAATAGTTTTTTGTAACATAGCAGAAACATTTCTATGAAAGTATATTAAAATGAAAAAGAATATAGATAGATTTCTATGGGTCGTTCTGTTTATAATTGTTCATTTTTGAAAAAAAAAATTACAGCCATTAAATTATAAGTGATTTGCCATACTTATAGATAAATGTGCACTGAACAGATACCATAATACATAAAGTTAAATTTAAATTTTGCTATATTCTTTTTAAATGAAATTGTTAGTTGAAAGTACAGAATAGTTTAAAACATTCTCCCCATGTTAAGAATGGTTTTTAAAATAGAAAATGAAAATAAAATGTAACTTTTTTTCATTTATTTTAAACAAACATTCATGACCCATTGGGTCAAATATTTAATTTATATGTTAACAATAAGGTCAATAAAACTAATTAAGATAATGAGGAAATGAATGACGTAAAAAAAAAAAAAAAGCAGAAAGTATTAATTGTTTATTTGGATAATTTAAACATGAAAAAAACGAACAATTAGGACGCTGAAAACGTACACAGTAAAACAATATGTTTTATTGTCGAGTTGATTATTTATTTACACTGTTATGGGTTTATGTTTGTGTACGCATGCGCAAACGGAAGTCATAAACCGGATGTTGGGTTACAACACCCCTTACAAGGTCATTGGAGTTTTATAATTATATAGATTATTCAAACTAATATGACTATAACTATATATTAATACTAGTCTAACTAATATGACTATATATAGTAATAATATTCAAACTAATATGAGTATAACTATATATTAATACTATTTAGAACTAATATAGCTATAACTATATAGTAATACTATTAATAACATTATATATAGATAGAATATATAAATACTATATTAACTACCTACATATGCTAAAAATCTATGCTAAAAAATATAAAAGTGTAACTAACTTTATGAAGTATATATATTATTCCTTAACTGAAATTCGTTTTGAGATGAGCATTATGTATATTAATTTATTTTTTATTTCGGACTATTAGTCGCATCTTTATTAGTTGTTGTTTTTCATCTTTTATTGGTTTGTTTTATTCACAATGTTTCGGCCAACTATTCCTCTGGCCTTCGTCAGGTGGTAATCGCGACGGATAGGAACTTTGAATCTCCTAACTGGATTCTCAGCCATCACTGTCATCCGTAGTTGTTGTCGTCTCATCACATTGTCTGAAAATAGCGGTTTCAATCACACCCAAAGCGTGCCAGAGGTTTACTTGGCCAAAAATGTGGTGAGACGACAACAACTACGGATGGCAGTGATGGCTGAGAATGCAATTAGGAGATTCAAAGTTCCTATCCGTCGCGGTTACCACCTGACGAAGGCCAGAGGAATAGTTTGACGAAACGTTGTGAATAAAACAAACCAATAAAAGATGAAAAACAACAACTAATAAAGATGAGACTAATAGTCTGAAATAAAAAATAAATTAACTTTATGAAGCTTGTCCATGTTTGTTTTGTCTTATATGTAAAAAGTTTGATGAAATTTCAATCCTTATAAAAATTTCAGAAGCACAATAGGAAATATTTACTGGATTTAATGTAAACTTATGTTCTCATTAATAATTATTCAAATAA
This sequence comes from Euprymna scolopes, assembly GCF_053919585.1. Classification (NCBI taxonomy): domain Eukaryota; kingdom Metazoa; phylum Mollusca; class Cephalopoda; order Sepiida; family Sepiolidae; genus Euprymna; species Euprymna scolopes. The sequence continues at coordinate 9,321,003 of NC_136505.1, forward strand.
TGTATTTTCTGTTGTCGATTCCCTATCAGTTCATTTCAATCCTATCTATACATATGTGATTTTTTAGCAATTGATTTATCCTGAATAACAATTGTATTTGTTTCTAATAGAGTTTATAAATTCCACAGAATGAGAAATATATTTCATCAATAAATATGTTTTGATAAAGCTGATATTTTTCTGGATAATGCAAAAAAAAAAAAAAAAAAAAAAAAGTTTTTGGGGACAGAAAAACCAATAACATGCAGCAAAAATGAGTTTATTAAGATTTCTATGAAAATAGTGTCCATTGTATTTTAAATATAGAACCGACCCAAACGAGATGATTAATAAGTACTAATAAATACTCAGAAAGTAATAATGTGTTACACAGTTCAATACAAATAATAAAATCATATTGTAAGAGAGAATCTTTAATTTACTCCTTTAATCTAGCACCTCTTGGCAGACAATGTTCTTTTGTTTGTTCTATCTTTTTATGTTCTCTTTTTTTTTTTTTTACATAACATTTCACTGACTCCTTTCTTTGGTGAACAGCTGCATGTTGAAATTACTAAAAGTTTCTTTCTTACACCATTACAACAATGATCATATATTTTTATAATGATATTCGAAAACAAGGCTACATCAAAAGGATGTCACTCTCATATTCTTATTCAGAGTGGGCAGATTAACATTTTTATAGACAAATTTCAGGAATTTGGCATTTTTTGAAGCAGTTTAGCCTTCAAAAATTGTATTTAACCTTTTTCGACGCACAACGTATGGACTAAGAAAGGAGCAAGCAAAATATTATATAGATTAGTGTGTAAGTTTTTATGCTCTTTTCTGATTCAAATGTCTTATCTAGACACTAGAATATAACAAGACTCTTCTAACCGGTTTGCATTATTTGTACAGCAATTCTCATCATGCATGTTCTTATCAAAATGTTTTTGACCTCTGATAGAACAAAGAAAATACTAGATTGGACTTGTACACATATATGGACCTCTGATGGAACAAAGAAAATACCAGATTGGACTTGTACACATATATGGACTTCTGATGGAACAAAGAAAATACCAGATTGGACTTGTACACATATATGGACCTCTGATGGAACAAAGAAAATACCAGATTGGACTTGTACACATATATGGACCTCTGATGGAACAAAGGAAGAAATTTTCAATAAAAGCAAGAGGTTCAATGAACAAAGAGAACAGACTGAGATAGACACAGAATCGTTATGTTGTTAGCTTGTCAACCCCAACCTCACCTTTCACCACTCTTGCTCGACACATCTGACGACCATTGACAGGCAAAATAATAATTAGATAAAAACAGTTTTGTTATGAAACCGTCTCTTTAATTGTCAAATGGCTGCAACAAGCTAGAGTGTATATATTTACTAGCAGCAGGCATCTTTGTAGAAGAGCAAAAAACATGATTATATATACGTAACAGCAATAAGCAGATAAATCGTTACAGAGAGCACCACTGTAAAAAAAATTCCAAAATATCAGGAAAACGTTAGAAGTCAAAGATGCAATGCAAAAAAACAAAAGAGTAACTTTTAAATTTTCATCTGATGTTGATGTTATGTCAAGCTTGAAATTAAAATGAATTTTCTTGGCCTGAAACTGTGACTAAATTTTGATAACTAAAAAATATATTACGTTTCTGATTTTTTTAGATGAGGATTGGTTATTCGTATTATTTGGATTCATTGGACTACTGTTCTCATCTTATCAATCATATATCAAAAATTCATTTTTTTATAAGAAATTATAGAGTTTGCTTTGAGGTATTGTAATATTTCAATTGAAAAAGCAGTTAGAAGTCAACAAACCATGTTATTTTGTTTTTAATAAATATATTATTGATTTAAAAGTACTAAATTTTCAACAATCAATTTTGGCTTTCCTTATAAACTTGACCTGCGACCACAACTGTTTTACATTTACTAACCCATTCTTTTAATATGACCATACCATCAAAGTCTACTTTTTCTGCACAAATCTCCCTATGCTGCCTGGAGGTCATCAGAATTAAGTCTAAACCTAAAGACTCACATTACACATCCATCATATCATTCTCATATTATTTCTCTCCATGCAACACATGTCCTCAAGCCTCACTTCCATACATCATCACACTGCATATACACATGCCTGATAGACTATTTCCTTAATTAACAGTGGTAATGCTCTGCTGATTAATAATGACAAAAGTTAAAAGTTGCCTGGACTTTCTTTATCCTCTTCTAATTCCTGCAATCACACTAGCACCTGCTCATCTCTGTGAGACAATATTGAGTGAGCCCACATGTTCCATGTAATTACTCCCCCCCACCACCTCCATACTTTTTTCTATGGGCCACCTCAAAATATGATGACTGTATCAAAACATTGAATGGAAACTCTAAAAGACTTCAAGAATTCATTTTAATAATATTTCCAAAGTTTTCGATGAAGATTTATAATTTGTATTATTTAGATGATAGTAAAAATAATAAAGCAAGCATGCATTCACCTTTAAACATGGAGGAGAAAAAAAAGATACCAACCTTAAGTACTTCTTTAACTTTTTCGTGAAATTCTTCAGGCGATAAGTTACCAGCTATGACTTCAATGGGGACACCATTTAAACCAATAAAAAATGTTGATGGCACTACTACAACAGGATCTAACAAACATGTTAAGAAAAAAAAGGACAATTTGGAAAAATTTTTTAAATTCAATACAATTAGATAATGTGAAATGCCACGAGATGCTTAGTATAGGGTTCATACAGATTTTTAAGGACTTTTAAAAGCTTTTGAAAGTTTTTCAAGGCCTTCTCCAGACAAAATTTGAGTTTTCAAAACAAAAGTTGGGGTTTGTTTTACAATCCACAGTGATATGAAAAAGTGGTAAAACATTAAACATACAAATGTTACCATAGCCAATAAAAATTACCTTGCAACATACCTACATCATTTTTGGCGTTTTTAATTAGTTTTAAATGATTTTTATTTCAAATATTTACTCTCTTTACGGCTTTTAATTTTCAACCAAAATGGGGGGGGGGGGGCAGCTGGCCTAATTTTAAATTACCACAATTTTTTACGGGAATGGGGGAATTCGCCATTGGATAGTATCATCCGCACAAGGAAAGTATTTTTTTAGAGGGGAGAGGGTAATTTTATTTATGGCGGCCATCACTACTTCTGCCCCCCTTGTGCCCCCCCCCAATAAATTATAAATGAGAACAAAAATGGAGATTTGAATCTTTATCACAAAACTACCTCTAGTAGCCATGATAAAAGGACATAACTATTGTATTGATAATACTATGCAATTTCAGAACAATGTATTTTGATTTTATTTTCAATATTTTAAAAAATATTTTGATGGGATTTTTATTAATACTTAAAAAATAACCTAATGATATTTATTTCAATTTTATTTTAAATATTTCAACACAAATTATTTACTGGACATGAAGAATGCAATTTTCAAGACTTTTTCCATATTTTCAATGATTTTTCAAGGTAATAATAGAAATAAGGTTTTTTTCAAGGCAAAAGTCAAAATTCAAGGACTCTGTAGTAAAGCCTAGACAGCTATAAGACACTTCGAGAAGACTAGACGGCCACAAAACGCTTATTAAAGGTCCAATGACCAGGAAACACTTAATAAAGGTCTGATGGCCACAAAACACTTAGTAAAGGTCAGACAGCCCCAAGACGCTTAGTAAAGGCCACACAGCCATGTAATGTTTAGTGAAGGCTAGACAACTATGATATGCTTAATAAAGGTCCGATAGCCACAAGACACTAGATAAAGGCCAGACAGCCATGAAATGCTTAGTAAAGGTCAGACAGCTATGATACACTTACTAAAATAGTTGAATGCTCTACCACAGAGCTATATCTCCAGATGACAATATATCTGGGGGGTTTTAAGAAATGATTTACTAAAATTTTATTATTTCTTTGGTCGGTGTAACGTAAAATATTCCCCTGTAAAAATTCTCTCTCTTTTTTTTTTTTATCTATAAGAGAGTAAAAACTATTTTTAAGAACAGATTTTTCTGATTTTCAATAATGTACAAAACATATCTAAGAACACTGCCAGACATATAAATTAGCTTTGTGTGAAATTTGCAAAAGATAGGCTCAGCCGTTTTGGAGCCTATGAGGAAATGACGTTTATATAAGAATGTAGATGTATGAAAGAGTGACAAGATGAAAGTTAACATGCCGAAGAGATAATGAAACAACAGATGAAATAAAGATTACGATCTTAAAACCAAAGTTGAACTTGCAATGAAAAAGGATACAAATCTGGGAGAAGTGCTGGCACATATCACTGAAAAAGATAGAATTGGTAATGTTAACTAACAATGCATACAAGTATATATTCAAATTACTGATTATCTAAGTCATATAATATAAATAAAATCATACATCATTGCTATCTCATACAATGATTTAATGTCAGTTTTGGAGCAAAGAATCTTACATGCGTTTCTGGAGAAAATTTACAGAATGCTTGGACAAATTTCAAGCTATCATATAAATGTACCCTTTCCATCTTCAAGAAGCATTACAAGTTGATTTTTTCTTTTTAGATAATTGTTATCTTATCAACTTGCATGAAAAGAGCTATGTAAAAGATGACTAAAACCGTTTGAATTATGCAAATACCATCAATAGTTCAAAGGTTATGAGAATTTTAAGTGCCAAAATTTAGGTTTTTCCGTGGACATTTTTCTATAGAAAAAGTGGGCTAAATCACGGACCTCAACATTTCAAGAAATTCGGTAATTTCGCCATTTATTTATTTTTCAAGCTATTCTCATGAAACTTACTTCTTACATAAAATTGTGTGCTCTTTCTGATTATGTAGTCAAATCTGATGTATCTCTTTACTATAAGCCATGAATTATTATATGAAATTTCAATTTTTTTTAAACTGGCGCATGGTATCATACAGTGGGTGTCTATTTATGAACAAAACTAAGTATTATAGTAGTATTTAAATATAACTTTATTGAGAATAGGCATTTTCCTGCCTCCTCACCAAAGGAGAGCTTAATCTTGGTGTAGTCACTGAATGCCTAAAGAGCATTCATGGCCGGTATTTACTACTCCCCTCAAAGAAAAAAAAATTGAGTAGATATGAATTAATCTCAGAAATAAATCAAAGAAAATTTTTCATATAGATTTTGGATTTCTGTAAAAGATGGAAATTCCCATAGTCGAACAGAAGTTATGCATTTGGGGGCCAGTTCAATTGTCAATTGTGTAAATCCTCTCTATCTGGCCCAAAATATACCCCTATTTTCTGAGATGCAACCATAAATCGTACTACATGAATCCTCGATGTAACTTTCACAGCACCAGGATACCAGGAATCCTGATAAGCAACAACTATATATTCACCAGTTGATGATAATTTTTGTCATTTCTATTCTGTTAAAATTTAAATGTGATATTCGTTTTCAGCATACCCGAAAACTTTAAAAAGGTAGTCATTTTAAAGAAAAATGTTAAGGTGGAAACAAGGTAAAAATTTACAAAATGCATCACAATGAAATTCTTTATCGAACCACCTAATTATTATTATTATTTAGATATCCTCAGTTAAAAAAAAAAACGGGTTTGTTTTACAGATTCGAAAAATGGTCTTCACAATGAGTTAAAAATGAATTCAAGTTTCACGATATCTTTTTTATTTAATTGTTAGGTGAAAATACAGAATAGTTAACAAAAAACACCCTTCCTTCCCCATGGTAAGAATGGGTTTCTAAATAATAACTTTATTATTTCAGCATGGTAGCATAAGTGCACAAATATCTTTTATTTGTTATATATTTGTTTTGTTGTTTTTGACCACTAAAAAACACAATTCTGCCTTAAGTACAACTGACTACAACTTGGACGTCTTCAAGTCCAACATAAACAAATTCCTGACAAACCGCCCCCTTAAGTAAGACACTCTATCAAAACCCCAAATACTAATGATTACTACAATACTATCTGATTGATTACTGTACACGCAATAACCCTTATCCCTGAGTGGCCTTCGGGCCTTGATAAGTGGTGACCCTCATGTAAAAAAAATAAATAAATAAATAAAAAATAAGAAGTTAAACGCATGTACTTAGTATATTTTGTTGTCTTTTTAACGCTTTTAGTGCATATGTACTAAAAGTGTTAAAAATGACAAAATAGTATTGTTTGAAATCAAATTTGAAAAACTTGAAAATAATTTTTTTTAAATTGACGAACTCAGAATAAAAAATGACTAGTCTAGTAAGACAGTTTTCTATTTTTAAGAGAATACTTTAGTAAGCTCAGTGCATGATGCGCTTAGCGACCGTTTTTCTGTAAGCAGATTTGATTTCTATAAAAGATAACATTTTTTATGTTTGTTTGTTTGTTTTGTTTTACGGCATATCAACCACTTTGGGGTCATTTAATGCCGAAAGGTTCGTTATGTTGTGTTAAATATTGGTTTGTTCTTCTTAAGGTTTTTTTTTTTTTTTGTGGGGGGGGGGGTCTTTCCTTATATTTTTGAGTATATTTTAGTTTCTTTCAGAAAATTGATAATTTTTTGGGGATCAATCTTGTTTAATATTGTTTTCAGATTTTTTTCTTGGTAATACTTTGTTCGGATTTGTTCAAGGTCAATGCAGTTTGTCAGTATATGGTGTATTGTGTAGGGTTCTTGACACGTTATACAGTTTGGTGTCTCCTCCCCTTTTAGTAGATGTGAGTGGGTGATGTGAGTGTGACCTATTCGCAGTCTGGTCATTACTACCTCTTCCTTTCTTGTTAACTTTTTGGTGTCTCTCGTTCCAATATTTGGTGTTATTTGGAATAGTTTGTTTTTGGTGCATGAGCTCCAGTTTTCTTGCCATTTTCTCTTCAAAAATGTGTTTATTTTAGTCTTTAGGTCTGTATAGGGGATTTTTCCACTTATGTGGTTTTGTTGCAGAGTTTCCTTTGCTGCCTTATCTGCTTGTTCATTCATGTATATGCCGATATGGCTTGGTATCCAGCAAAAGATAATGTTTTTTTTCATGGTTATGGCATCTATTTTGTTTAGCAATTTTGTAATAAGTGGGTTTGTCATTTTTTTTTCTTTTAGAGATATGAGTATTGAAAGTGAGTCAGTAAATATGATATATTTTTGATGGTCATCATTGGTTATTATATTCAGTGCCAAATCTATGGCTGTTGCTTCTGCGCTGAAAATAGAAGATTCGTTTGGGAGCCTTTTCTTTAGTTTTATTTTTTTGTGGATGGCTGCGCATCCTACTTTATCTCCATCTTTTGATCCGTCAGTGTAAATTTGTGTATATTCTTTGTATGTATTCTGGATGATAAGTAGTTCTTCATGGAAGGTTGATGGGTGGGTTTTCGTTTTGGGATATTTATTTAATTTTAATATTATGTGTGGTTGTTTGATCATCCAGGGTGGAGTTTTTGATTTGTTATATTTATGTATTTTTGTAATGTCCATTTGGGCTTCTGTGAGAAGGTTTTTTATCCGGAGGCTGTAGGGCTTGATATCTTCTTTCTTGTTGAAGAGATGTGTGTATTGTGGGTGAAGGGTACATTGATATGCAGGATTTGTTGGACTTGATACCAGCTTTAGGTAATATTGTAGCGCTAACTTCTGTCGTCTTAGAATCAGTGGAGGCTCGTGGGCCTCTATATAGAGGCTTTCTACTGGAGAGGTTCTAAATGCTCCCAAGGCTAATCTTAATCCTTGATGGTGGATTGTATTTAGTTCTTTTATGTAGGACTTCCTTGCTGCTCCATAGATGAAGCATCCATAGTCCATTTTAGATCTGATTAGAGTTTGGTATAATTTTAATAATGTGACTTTGTCTGCACCCCAATCGGTGTGTGCTAGGACTTTGATCAATTGCATTGTCTTTTGGCATTTTGCTTTTAAATATTTTATATGCGGTATAAAGTTCAATTTTTTATCAAATATAATACCTAAATATTTATGTTGGTCGGTAAGTGGGATGTTCTTGTTATCCAGTTTCAGGTTGGGGTCGTGGTGGAATTTTCGTAATTTGCAAAAGTGGATGCATTTAGTTTTTTCCTCTGAGAATGTAAATCCATTTTCTATGGCCCATTTGTTTATTTTATTCAGACAGAGTTGTAGTTTGCGTTCGGCTGTTTGTATATATTTAGATTGGTAGTATATAAGTAGGTCGTCCACGTATAGGGCATTTTCAATTCCTGGGTCTATGTTTTTTATGATATTGTTTATTTTAATGTTGAAGAGGGTGACAGACAGGATACTGCCTTGGGGGACCCCCATTTCTTGATCTTTTTGGACTGAATAAGTGTTGTCCATCCGTACTTGGAAGTTTCTATTTGTTAAGAAATTTCTGATAATTTCTGGCATTCTACCCCTAAGTCCTAGTTCATACAGGTCTTTTTGGATTCCGTATTTCCAAGCGGTGTCATACGCCTTTTGCATGTCAAAAAAAATTGCTATTAGATGTTCTTTTTTTGCAAATGCTTCTCTTATGCGTGTTTCCAGTTTTATTAAGTGATCGGTGGGGCTTCTATTTTTCCTGAAACCCGACTGGCTTTCTGTAATTAGATTTTTGCTTTCCAAGTACCAATTTAATCTTTCGTTAATCATTCTTTCAAAAGTTTTGCACAAACAACTAGTTAGTGCAATGGGTCGGTAGTTTGTTGGGTTTGTATGGTCTTTTTTTGGTTTGGGTATTGGGATTACTGTTGCCTGCTTCCAGTTTTTTGGAATGTTGTTAGTTATCCATATCTCATTGTAAATTTGTAATAAGTAGTCCAGTGATGGTTTTGGTAGTTTTTTGAGGAATTGATAATGGATCTCGTCGGGGCCGACTGCTGTATCGGGAGATTTGTTTATTGCCTCCTCTAGTTCTGCACTGTTGAATAATTGATTGTAGTTTTCTTCATTTTTTGATTTGAAGTTTATTTTTATTTTTTCTTCATTTTTCTTTATAGCTTGGAATTTTTTATTTTGGTTTTTTGATGATGAGTTCATTGAGAATTGTTCTGCTAATTTATTTGCGATATTTTGTTTGTCGGTAATCTTTGTGTTGTCGCATATAAGGTGTTTAATAGGGTTCTTTGTATTTTTTCCTGCTATTTTTCTGACCATCTCCCATACTTTTTTGGGTTTTGTGTTTTGATTAATTTTTGTTACATAATCTTTCCACGAGTTCCGTTTTGATTCTTTGATAGTTTTCCGTGCTTTGGCTTTGCTGTTTTTATAGGTGTCCAAATTTTCTTTCGTTGGACTGTTTTTAAATTTCCTTAGGTTTGCACGTCTGGCTCTTATAGCTTCTTTGCATTCTTTATTGTACCAGGGTTTGTTATATTTTGTAGTAGTGGAACTTTTTGGTATGTTCTCCTCGGCTATTGTGAGTAGGGTGTTGCTGAAATATGTGATGTGTTCTAAGTCAGGATTCGCTTCAGGTATTAATCTGTATTGACATGTATTTTGGAAATTTTCCCAATTTGCCTTTTGTAAATTCCAGCGGGGTGTTTTGTCTTCTGGCTTGGGATTCTCGTTTTCTATTATGATTGGGAAGTGGTCACTTCCGCATGCATCCTTATGTGTTCTCCAGCTATAATCCATGTATATAGTTGGGTCACATAGTGTTATATCGATTGCTGATAGGGTTCCCGTTGGTGGGTGCATATATGTATTCTCTTTGTTGTTGAGTAGGCATAGATCGTTTTGGTTAATTATTTTTTCTATGGTTTGGCCTCTTTTGTTGTTTTTTTTACTGCCCCACCATATATTATGACTATTGAAGTCTCCCAACAGTAGAAAAGGTTTAGGTAGTTGTTTGATTATATTGTTTAATTCAGTTTCGTTTATTGTTTCATTTGGTGGTATATAGAGTGAGCATAGGGTTATTGTTTTGTGTAGTGTTGCAGTTATTGCAACAGCTTGCATATTTGTTTTTAAGTTCACTTTGCTGTGTGGAATGTTTTCGTTTATCAGTATTGATGATCCACCGGTGGCTTTGCATGATAATTTGTTTATGTGGTTGTATATTGAGTAGTGTTTTATGTTAATTTTGTCATTTTCTTTTAAGTGTGTTTCCTGTAGGCAAATTATTGCAGGACATAAGGATTTGATAAGTATTTGCATTTCTTCGATATTAATTTTTAATCCTCTTATGTTCCACTGTAGGATTTTGTTAGTCATGGTTTATATTTTCTTTTGGTTTTGGACTGTTGGTGTTTATGTCTACGTCCATAGTTTCGATGTTAGTTTGGGTGTTTCTTTTGGAAGTGGATGGTCTGTTTCTTGTTTCTGGTGAGAGGCTTTTTTTGGGTTTTGGTCTGGGACTTTTAGATTTACTTTGTCTTGACTGTCTTTTTTGGCTATCAGTTTCAACTAGTTCAAATTTATTTTCATTTTCAATTAATACTAATTCTGTTTTTTGTTTGTCATTTTGTTTTTGGGGGGTAGTTTTTTTGTTGTTCTGTTCTATTTCCATTTTTTCTGTTGTTGTGTGTTTATTTTTAACATCTGTTTTTGTCCTTGTTTGTGACTTGGATCTTTCACGTTTTGATAATTGAGGAGGTTTCATTTCTTTAGGGATTGATTCCTCAATATTGATGGAAGTTTTTCTGATTTCCTTTGTTTCGTTTTCTTTTATACTGGGTTGTTCGTTTCTGACTTTTATTTGGCTGTTGGAGTTTATTTTCAGTTCTGATAAAAAAGATTTTAATTCTTCAAGTATGTTCTTTAGTTCTTTTGCTAGGTTTGCAATTTCTGGAGCAAGGTTTAGTTCATTGTAGTTGTACATTTTGTTTGCTTGTTGGGTTATTGTGGCATATGAGTTTTTGGTGCGATTTGTGACTTCTTTGCGGGCTTCTTGGAAGGTTATATTTTTTTGATATTTGATTGTTATTATTTCCTTCTCTTGATTATATATTTTGCACTGTTTTGAGTGAGAGTGGTGCTCTTCTTGACAGTTTGTGCATTTGGTTTTATTTGGACAGTCTTCTTCATCGTGGTCTGGGTTTTTTTCACTGCAGTTTCCACATGTGAAGAATCTTAGACATTGGTCTTTATTATGTCCAAACTTTTGGCAGTTGTAGCATTGTAAAGGTTTTGGGATGTATTGTTCTATTTTCGTTCTTTCATAACCTATATTGATGGTCTCTGGTATTTGAGGATAATTGAATGTTAATATATAAGTGTTTGTATATATTACCTCTCCTTTTTTTTTTAAATGTGATTCTTTTTACATCTGTGACCCCTTGGTTTTTTAGTTCTGTTTTGATTTCTTCTGTTGTGCAGACGGAGATTTCCTGGTTTTTTATGACTCCTTTGGAGTAGTTTAGTGTTTGGTGTGGATAAGCTTTGATGTTTGTTTCATGCAATTTTTGTAGTTGAAGTAGAGTTTTGGCCTGTTTTTTATTTAGTACTTCTACCAATATGGTACCATTCCTTAATTTTTTGACATTTTTAGGTGTTATTTTGCTTGATATTACCTTTTGGATAATGAAGGGTGACATTTTAGTTAACGGTATATTAGACGTTGCTTCTAGCACGATGAATCTTGGAAAGTTTGTATCTTCATTGTCGCTGTCAGAGTCAATTTCTGTGTGTGGTCTCTTGGATTTTTTGGTATTCATAATAATTTTTGAAAAATTCATCAGCCATGCTCCCCACCCTCCTCGGAGCCCCTTATGGGGAAGAACTATGAGGGGGTAAATCCCATTCGCCTCGGTTCTCCAGGGCTACATAGCTGGTATACTCAAACATGGGGAGGTTTCCAAGCATTCACAATATATGGTTATGCCCACCCAAGTATGGGATTTCCCTGTATTTTTATTATTCCTGATGGTTACCTTTTTCCCAGCTTGATTGACCCTTCAGCCATCGCTTATTAATTCAGTTTATTGTTTATGTTGAGTGTTAGTGTGTTTTTGTTTGGATTGTCTGAATTAGTGCTTGTCATGACCAACCGATTGATTGGATCGGGCCTATCCAACCTCCCGTCTAGCCTAGTAAGGGCCAAAGTGGTGTGTTGTAGTATCATGTTATTATTTCCTAGGCATGTTCCACTCAACCACCAGGATCCCGTTCTTAATGCATTACGGGTTGCCACCAACGGTCAACTGGTGGTCCCATTGAAGGATTTTTACCCTCTGCAGGGGGGCAGTTGGTATGTTCTATCGCCCTACCAACTAGGCAAAAAAAAAAAAAAAAAAAAAAAAAAAAGGGTGAGGAGGTGAAGGAAAAAGAAAACGAGGGAGGGGAGGGGGAGGAGAATGTTGTTTTTGTTTTTGTTTTCGCAGAACATGACTAAGTTTTGCAAAAGGGAATAAAAAAGCAAAGACATCTATGTAGGTGCGTTTCATCTCAGGAAGTCAGTAGACAGCCTGATCTGGTAGCACCAGTAACATTTTTTAAAAAATTCTGCACAATTAATAATTACCAAATACTTACATATTATACATGAAAATAATTCTGAAACTATTATCTATATGAAAATGGATGATATATGCCGATTTATCTTATCAATTTTGAAATATTCTTTCTCAACTTTGCTCAGTTGTAACTTTGCTTCCTGTGGTTGTAAAAAAAAAAATCAAACACCAGTAGAGATTGTAATGCTACTTTAAGGATTATAACAGTCAGATAAAACTATCACATTCACGTAAAAAAATTTTTTAAAACTTTCAATCCTTCTAATTATTCTATATTTCATGAATATAAAACACAAATTTCATAAACACAAGCTTCTAGTTATTTTTAAACAGCTCACACCCTTGGCAGGGTTGAACCGGCTTCCTCATGGGAATATCAAATTCACAAGCAGTCCAGAGTTGCTTGTATATCTCTGTCAGGGGAGATGACAATGTTGGATTTTTGTAGGGAGGTTTAGACGTCCTCCTACATACAGTGTTTGGTATTCCCACACAGTCACACATCTGATACTGACCAGGCTCAACATTGATTAACTTTAGTCCAAACCTATACGAATTACAAACTATTCTTGCCAACAGTAAGTGGAATCAGTTAACCCTCCACTACTAAAAATCTGAGATGATCCATTATACTTCATGTTTTTTTTTCTTTACAAAGGAGTCACCACTTATCAAGGCCAAGAGGCCACTCGAGGATAAAGGTTAAAGAATGTACAGTAGTCAATGGGACAATATCGTAGTAACCGTTAGTAGTGGAAATTTGGTAAATTGGATTACTTAAGGAGAACGGCTCATCAAGAAATTGTTTACGTTGAACTTGAAGACGACCAGCTGGAAAGCAGGCAAACGGAAGAGAGTTCCACAGCGTGTAGTTCTAAGGAAGAAGTTTTGTCCATGGAATCTATATTTAGGTTTAGGCACAGATAAAGAGTGGATGAAATTATTGATAGTAGTTTCAGCTAGACGAATGTTTTTGTGAAAGTTTGGCAAGGGGAGACAATAGATTGGAGCTCAGATGTTGGAAAGTAATTGATTTTTTTTGTAACAGTCTCATTAATGGCTCACAACTTTATAACAATTTTTGTTTTTTACAAGTCAAAATTCAGTGCTTGTTTACATTGGTGATCTTTTAAACCAACGCATTTCAGATGAAAACATTTTAAAAAATTAAAAAAGAAGATCCAGTAAAAAAAAAAATAATTACAAGTAAAAATAGAATTTATCGAATTATCAAGTTTTATTGTATGTTTTAATGTGGAAGAGCTGTGCAAACAGTATGATAAACTGACTTATCTCCCTTGACTTAAATTAAGAGTCTGCCATTTTTAAACAGAATGTGGATGATTTTTTTTGTTAAAAATACATCTATCACATCTCCTATTGAACCATTTTCCATAATTTTTGGAATTTATACTAATTTCAACAAGACAGATAAGTATGAAGTAATGTTTTCACCTGAAATGCATTGGTTTAAATGGTCACCAATCTATACTTCAAGCACCCAATTTTTTTTTTTCTTAACCCTGCGTTAATCTGATGGGGTGTTTTGTCATCCAATTTTGCTTAAGTGCTCATAAGGCTAGTTGGCAACTTACTTGTTTTCCTACCTACCATTACTCTCCTGACTCAGTAAGGGTACAGCACACGTTGTCTAGCGCAGTTGTATCTCAGTTTTCATTGGTGGTGAATCAGATTGAAACGTAATGTTTATGGAATGAACTCGTATTGAGTTTTTTTGCTACTTTAATTTATGGAAACATTTTGTGTTTACATTTGAAAGCACACATTCATTTTTCTTGCTATTTCAATTGATGAAAACATTTTTTGTTTACATTTGAAAACACACATTGATTTTTCTTGTTATTTCAATTCATGGAAACATTTTTTGTTTACATTTCAAAGCACACATTCATTTTTCTTGCTATTTCAATTGATGGAAACATTTTTTGTTTACATTTGAAAGTACACATTCATTTTTCTTGCATTTTTAATCGATGAAAACATTTTTTGTTTACATTTAAAAACACACATAAATTTTTCTTGTTATTTCAATTGATGGAAACATTTTCTGTTTACATTTGAACGCACACATTGATTTTTCTTGCTATTTCAATTGATGGAAACATTTTGTGTTTACATTTGAAAGCACACATTCATTTTTCTTGCAATTTCAATTGATGGAAACATTTTCTGTTTACATTTGAAAGCACACATTGATTTTTCTTGTTATTTCAATTGATGGAAACATTTTGTGTTTACATTTGAAAGCACACATTCATTTTTCTTGTTATTTAAATTGATGAAAACATTTTTTGTTTACATTTAAAAACACACATAAATTTTTCTTGTTATTTCAATTGATGGAAACATTTTCTGTTTACATTTGAACGCACACATTGATTTTTCTTGCTATTTCAATTGATGGAAACATTTTGTTTTTACATTTGAAAGCACACATTCATTTTTCTTGCTATTTCAATTGATGGAAACATTTTCTGTTTATATTTGAAAGCACACATTCATTTTTCTTGTTATTTCAATTGATGGAAACATTTAATGTTTACATTTGAAAGCACGCATTCATTTTTTTTGCTATTTCAATTGATGGAAACATTTTGTGTTTATATTTCAAAGCACACATTCATTTTTCTTGTTATTTCAATTGATGGAAACATTTTGTTTTTACATTTGAAAGCACATATTCATTTTTCTTGCTATTTCAATTGATGGAAACATTTTTTGTTTACATTTGAAAGCACACATTCATTTTTCTTGTTATTTCAATTGATGGAAACATTTAATGTTTACATTTGAAAGCACACATTCATTTTTCTTGCTATTTCAATTGATGGAAACATTTAATGTTTACATTTGAAAGCACACATTCATTTTTCTTGCTATTTCAATTGATGGAAATATTTTGTGTTCGTCATAGATATTAAAAAAAAATCACACAAACTGTGGACATTTTTTAAATAAATGTGATCTA
Source organism: Euprymna scolopes (assembly GCF_053919585.1). NCBI lineage: Eukaryota > Metazoa > Mollusca > Cephalopoda > Sepiida > Sepiolidae > Euprymna > Euprymna scolopes. The sequence continues at coordinate 9,336,440 of NC_136505.1, forward strand.
AATCTAAGATTTTTAAAATTTGTCCTTATTTTCATAATTTATTTTATTGTATTATTTTCTATTAATATCAACAAGCTGCAAGGGATTCAAACTGTTCAACAGGAACTGCAGATATATCCTGAACCAGCAGGATAACTATGTTTTACAAAATAATGTGCTCAGCTTTTGCCGAAACGTCCAGAAAGCAATCAGCATGGGGCCAAACTCCTTATATCAGACAATTGCTATTCAATCTGGACAATGGGGAGCTGGTTTCCTCCTCCCCAACATCTTGGGGAAACAACCAGCCGAAGTTAGGTAAACAAACCCAAAAGCTGTCCCGCAGCAAAAGTTGTCCGTTACTTCTATTTTATCTCATTAATGAGGTCAAATAGAAGCAGCAGAGTTAACTTTTATTGCAGCCACATGTCAACTCTGTTTTTGATACTTAAATAAATTCAAACGTGTTTCCGTTAGTATTTCGCGGTGGCCCAATGGTTAACGTCGCATGTTTTTTTTTTTTCACACTTTAATTTCCAACTTTGCCTCAAGGGTTCGATCCTCATACTTACCCTACCAAAACTTTTTTTTAATTATTTTAAACCCCCCCACCTCCGGAGTTTTGATTTACCCAAAACCACACACACACCTCCAAACACCCAGGCAACGCCGGGTACCCCCCGCTAGTAAAATAATAAATCTTCCTTCTGTTTTCAAAAAATAAATGTCCTATAATAGATCTTATATTTCGATATGCCTCTACAATTATTTTTTTTTTTCTAAATAGATTACATGACGCTTTCAACAATTCATGTTAATATACAATTATCCATATATGGGTTTGTTAAAATAATTGATTAGAAAGAAATATTTTACTCTCTGTAAAGATTTTTTTTATATCTTATATTGAGCAAAATAAAACCCAATTATTAAAATTATTTTTCATCATTCTATTAGAATTTGTTTGAAATGCTAGCATGTGCCAGGCAGCTTAAAGAAATTAATTTCCAGACTAATCTATCTCTGACCAGGTCTTTATTTATACTTCGCATCCTTTTTTATCAGTTCCATCCATGTTTTCCTTGCCTTCCCATGTGAATTGAATCTGCTATCTCAACTGTTCTACATCAATTATCCAAAAACTCTTATCCATTCTTTCAATGTCACCATACACATCTCACTGTTCAGATTTAATCTTGCTCTAAGATCATCATTTCTGCTATTTCAACTGGTCTACATCTCCTAAGTCAAGAACTCCTACCCATTCTTTCAAAGTGGCCATACCATCAAAGTCTCCTGTTCTGCACACATCTCCTTATACTGTCCATCCAGATGTAATCTTTCTCTGAGGTCATCAGATCTAAGCCTGTCTTTAAGTTTCATCCATCGTATTCTAATATCATTTATTTTCATGCAACACATATCCTCAACCCTCACTGGTCAGGTTTGACTTCCATACATCATCGTCATCATCACACTGCAAACAAATGCCTGAGAGACTCTTCCCTTAGTTGACAGTAGTAACACTCTGTTGAGTAGTAATGGCAGCATTTCTCTTAACGTACTTCATCTAGTCCCAATTCTTTTGTTTATTTGATTTTAATAGATTATATTGCATCTTCTCAATTCTCAACGCTATAAAACATATGTTCATGAAAGTCTGTTCAACTTAATCTGTTGAGATTTGCAGAGGTGAGGAATTAGCTAAAAAATTCACTCATTAGGTTTTTAAAGAATAATAAACCAGACTCTTTAAGAAAATTGTTGATACCTATCTACCAACCTCTGCAGAAAGTCGGCTGAATTAGGAAATACAAAAAAAAAACAAATAAAAAAATAAAAATCTAATACAAGATGATCTTTTTTTAATAGGTTGAAGTAGTTTGCTTGAAGCACTGTTTAATGTGCATATAAGAAGACATTTAAGTTTATAAAAGGCAAAACAATGCAAAGGTGTGACGGATAGACTCAAACTGATGCAACTTAAAATATAATGGTGGAACCAGCTATGCAGTTCACTTTTATTGATGCAATTCATGTGTATATGTATAAAAAAAATTTCTTTTTTAACTTAACTAAACAGTTGGTTTTACTTTTCTCAAACTGAACACACAACAAAAACTATACTTTGATCCTACCCAGTGGGCTGGATAAAATTTCTACATACCTTGGCGATTGAATCTTAACTGCCACACAATTACGGCAGGCTGCCGACACAGATTCATTATTCCAAGTGGCATCCATTTTTTTGGATAATTCATCATCACCTAAATTAAAAGAGAAAAATCAATAGACAAAAAATTAAATTTAAAATACAATAACAACATTGTGTATAACTTTATATATTTACCAGCAGGGAGACTTGATGTTGCTCGGGATTGAATTAGGAACACTATGTTCATTTTCATTATGCCCATAGTACAGGATGAAACGATAAACTTGTCGCCAGAAAGAAAACAACACTACAGCTTTATTTTAAAACTTTTATTGAAAAAAATCAATTCAGGTAACTTGATTATGTAGTAGAGCTGACATCTATTCAATCTAGTCACATTCAATCCCAATCACTGCCTCGAAACAGGTTCAGAACTCGGAGTATGCCTTTTCCACAAACACCGGCAGGAGCTCGGTGAATACTTGGAGAATGGCAGCAATCAGGCTGGATTTAGTGTTGTGGGAGGTCATGTTGGTGATGTTCTCAATGTATTACTAAACAAAGTAGTTCAGTGGGTTCAGGAGGGGGAGCTAGTGAGAGAAGGGTACAAAGTCATAGCACTCTTTTCAAAATAAAGCCTGGGTCTCTTTGAACTTGTGGACCGGCGCTGAGTCCTGCTGCCACACCCAGGGTCTGCCAGTGGCCACCTGATTGCACCAGTGAATGTTAATCAGTCCAATTTTTTCTGCATTGAAGAATTCAATGGTGCATCTCTGCTTCTGATACACATCCATGACAGTGTTTTTTTTTTCTTAACATCTCACAAAGGGAGAAAAAACTTTCAGGTCATGTGTGCGTAAGTTCAGTCATCATAACAATGCAGTTTTCAGTTTTTTCTGATCCATTCTGGAGAAATAAATAGTAAGACGCATTACTTTTAGAAGGTCACTCATACATTTTTTTAAGTAATAAATCAATAAAAATACTCATGTAAAAACAGAAACACAATTTGATAATAGGACAAAAAAAATTTTTTGTAGTATTTCATTCACTAAATTAAAAATATTTTTCTAGTATTTCATTCACTAAATTAAAAATATTTTTCTAGTATTTTTTCACTAAATTAAAAAACTTTTTCTAGTATTTCATTCACTAAATTAAAAAAAATTTTCTAGTATTTCATTCACTAAATTAAAGAAATTTTTTGGTGTGTATGAAAACAACGTAACATCTTACACTAAGCCTAAGAAATTGAAGAGCGACTCTTTAAGATGGGACTATCTTTAAATATATAGATACACTAACACAACAAATTTGAAGAAAAAAAAAATCAACATGGTAACCTAACTTGAAGTAGCCTTTAAAAAACTACATACATGCAGCAGTCCTGCTGTTTTAATAGCGTCAGCAACCAAGGCTCTCCAAATTGTACAGCCATGGTAATCTCAAGAAGACAAGTAAACATGGTAGTTTCCCGTTGATGCTTCCTGTCTTGATTTGGGGATGTCCCCCCACCCCCGTGAGTTAAATATGCTCCCAGATACCAACCTGGAAATTTCTACAACTCGGCACGATACATACAGCGTCTAGCCTTTCCATATGGTAACTGGTACTGGCCAGGTTCATTGTTGCTTAACTTCAGTGATCTGGCGAGAATCGGTGTCTGCCAATGTGATTGTGCCATATAATTAAAACTATTGAAATGTTAACACTTTTATAAACCCATAACTTTAATCAATTAGACTCTATTTTAAGGATTTTCACAGGAAGCAGTGGGTTTAAGAATTTAATGGCTTTTCTCCCAATCTTTTAACTCCAACATTAATATTTAAGCCATAAATAAAAATAAAAGACTAAAATTATATGCAAAACAAAAACTCAAATCATGAAACTGCATATATCCATATAACAAAATAAGGATGGGCCAAAGTGTTATCTGAGCCTTACTTCTCTATATTGTATAAAGTATTCTTCAATTTATGCCATGGAAATAATTATAACTCCAAAAAATAGAAAAAAAAAGAAATGAAAAAAGTTATCTGATAATTTGGAAATTGTTGAATGATGGCCACAGTTATTAAAGAGTATCACATTCATAATTCAAATCTGGAAAAGTCAGAAGTTGAAATTACATCAAAATTTCGACCATGACTGAACTTTCCATGGTTAAACTCATATAAGATATGAATTAAATAGTGAGTTTTTATGATGAACAGAACTGGAGTATCAATAAGAGTATGACTTTCACCATTTCTGTGAGTTTGACTCAAATATTTCAAAATTAAATCTGTTCTAAGTTAGACCATAATCTATATTTTGATCAAATTTGGTGATGATTGGTCAAGCGATGCGGATGCTAGACTGTCTACAAACATAGTGACAAATCAACAAAATCAACCGAAAACATAACCTAGTTGGCCGCAATAAAAATTGTGTGAATTTCAATCATTATAAGACCTACTTCGGAAGTTTAATTCCATGAAGTTATTTTTTTTCTCGATCTTTACCTTCTGGTAAGGAGGTAATTTTTTTTTTTTTTTTTTTTTTTTTTTACATAGGCATCATCACATTATCAAGGCCAAGAGGCCACTCAAGGATAAGGGTTAAAGAGTGTACAGTAGAAATTGGACAATATAGTAATCATTAGTAATGACAATTTGGTAAATTTGATAACTTATATGGAACGGCTCATCAAGAACTTATTTACGTTAGACTTGAACACAACCATATTGTAGTCAGCCGAAAAGCAGGAAAACAGAAGACAATTCCACAGGCGTGCAGTTCTAAGAAAGAAGCTTTGTTCATGGAATCTACGTTTAGGTTTAGGCACAGATAAAGAGTGGGGGGAATTATTGATAGTGTTTACAGCTAGACGAGTGTTTTTTGTGAAAGTTTGGCGAGGGGGGACCATAGATTGAAGCTCAGTCGAACACTTTCCATGAAAATAACGATACATCAGAGACAAACTCGCAACATCTCTTCTGTGAGATAGAGGTTGCAAGGAAGAGAACAGGACATCTCCTACGAGGCTACGAAGTCTATTTTGAACTCTATCAAGGCAGGACAAGTCCTTTCTAGCAGCTCCTGCCCAGATGAAAGCAACATTAGACAATCTCGCTGCTGAATCTGCTCCCTCCTGCTTTCCCCTCTCTGTCTATAGCTTGGACGCATGCACATGAGAGTAAAAATAAAATATTTTTATATTTTCTTAATGAACGTGTTTGTGTAGCATGTTAAAACAGTTTCAGTTGTGTAATCTATTTTCACACGTTTAAAACTATAGCAGTGTTTTTAGGTATGTTTTAGTAATGAGTTACTCTCATCAATGACATAAAAACAAAATGCAAGAAAATAAGGCTTACTGATGTGGATAAATCTGCAGCTGAAAATTAAAAATGTACGATACAAGAAGATAGAAAATCCTCACACATCAACTTAAAAAAAAACAACAATTCTTTCCCCTTTGTCAAAATCATCACTCAAATGTAATGCTTAAAAGACATGTCGCAATTACATTTTGATGGGATATTGTGATGTAGCCGTGGTGAAACACTGATAATTTCTCATTAGCCAGAAAACAACATGCTACACAAACACGTTTATTAAGAAAATATAAAAATATTTTATTTTTACTCTCATGTGCATGCGTCCAAGCTATAGACAGAGAGAGGAAAGCAGGAGGGGGCAGATTCAGCAGCGAGATTGTCTAATGTTGCTTTCTGACTGGTGACTTGTGCTTCCCTTCTTGTGTATATATATATATATATATATATACATACTCAGGGTTTTTTATTCAAAAGTAATGGACTAATGAATTCAACAGGGTTGTTAAATAGTGCTCAATAAAAAGAGCTGATAATACTTGTTTATTGTTATATAAGCATGGTCACATCCTGCTGCTACAAATAGCCACTTGTTTCAATCAAACAACAGATATCATCAGGCAGCGACTTGACTATTCAAAAGTTCAATGAATAATGGATTTTTATTTTAGGTAGGAACTCTTTAAAAGTTGGAGTTAAAAAACTTAAAACACAGAACTTTAATTATAAGATGTAAAGAGGGAGGGGGCAATTTAAATAAAGTTAAAAGATTATAATGGAGAGAGAGTGATTAAGAAGAGAAAAAAAGAAATAGAGAAAGAAAATAGAGAGAAAAAATAGAGAGAGAAAAAAATAATATGGAGAAGAAAAAGAAAAAGATATAAATGGTTATTATAAAGAGAATAAGGACTAGAAGGGAAAAGAAAGAATGATGAGATATAGTTAAAGAGAGAAAGAGAGAGAGAGTAAGAATTAATAGGAAGGGAATCTTTAAAAAGTTGCCAGTATATAGAAAAAGAAAAAATCTGCGTGTCAACCAATTTATGAACAATTATACAATTCAGTAATGAGACACGTTATTACAAATAGAAAATACAATCTAAGCGTTAGAAATGAACATGTCAAAAAAGACAGCGAATGTATCCAACCAACATAGTCATCATCTCACATACGTCCACGAGTAATATCAACGCAGTTCAAACATACGTCTACAATTAATTAAGCCCTTTATACTAAATGATATAAGTTTAAAGTTTTCGCGTTTTTATTAAATAAATATATAAATAAAAGAAAAAAATAATAATAAAAGTAATAATAATAATAGTAATAATAAAAATAATAGTAATAATAATAATAATAGTAGTAATAATAATAATAATAAAAACAGAATAAAATCAATATTTATTATCTTATTAATATAACATATTTAGCCATAAGAGGGGATTAAATAAATTAAATAGGACTAATAATTATAAATAATAATCTACTAATATTTATGTATATAAAAAGAATACAATACATATATATACATACACATACATATATATATACATGCATATAATTAAAGGTGTAACTCTATACTATTAAGTTGAAACTTTAAGCTAGTTAAGTATAAATATAAAGTCATATTAAATCACAAATTAATACATTCAAGACAGTATTACTAAAAACATAGATACAAGTACACTTACATATAAATATATTCAGGTAAAAGAAGTAATTAAATCAACAAAATACTCAAAAATAGCGACACATAGGTAGATAGTAACAAAATTAAAAATAATAAAATACATATGTATATACCCACACAGAACCAACAGACATACAAATATACATATAATTTTATGTATGCACATACATACGAAAAAATACACAAAAAATATGCACACAGTCATATACTAATATACAACAACGCACACACACACATATATACGCACACATAAATATGTATAATTCACATAAACCATATACATATAAATACATACGAATACAAATTATTTGGCAAGAGTACAGATAGATGCATACACACATAAAAGCATACAAATGGACTGAATAAACACCACCAGGGGAGCACACAACAAAGGAGGGTATACAAAATAATATAGAAATGTATAAATCTAAGTACACACGGTCATAAAATGAACACATAGACACATACATATACACATAGACACACAGGTATATAAGATAGGGGAAGTAAAGAATGAAATCAGGCGAGGAGAAAGTATATTAATAGTATTTTAATAAATTATAGAAATCAGTGACAATTTTAAATTTATTTAAATTTTATATCTAAACTAAATTACTTAAAAGATGGTTTTTATAATGTTTGTAATTAATTGAATTTTCGTGCTTCTTATTTAATAATTTATCTCTTTCTCTAAAAGTAAGTATACATAATTTCTCATAAAGACATAGGTAGCAATCTTTCTTTAAAATTGTTATTTGTCATTCCTATGTAATCAATCCGATTGAAAAAAAATATTACATAGGAATGACAAATAACAATTTTAAAGAAAGACTTACCGGTCACAAGTGCTCTTTTGAAAATAATGAGTACAAGAATAGAACTTCCTTGTCTAAATATTACCATGAACTAGTAGAGCAAGGTTACTCCCCAATAGTAAATTGGAAAATTTTAAAGAAAGCTAAAACCTGTTCATCTTTAAACTCACCTTGCTACCTATGTCTTTATGAGAAATTGTTTATACTTACGTTTAGAGAAAGAGATAAATTATTAAATAAGAAGCACGAAAATTCAATTTATTGCAAACATTATAAAAACCATCTTTTAAGTAATTTAGTTTAGATATGAAATTTAAATAAATTTAAAATTGTCACTGATTTCTATAATTTATTAAAATACTATTAATATACTTTCTCTTCGCCTGATTTCATTCTTTACTTCCCCTATCTTGTATATGTATGTGTCTATGTGTTCATTTTATGACCGTGTGTACTTAGATTTATACATTTCTATATTATTTTGTATACCCTCCTTTGTTGTGTGCTCCCCTGGTGGTGTTTATTCAGTCCATTTGTATGCTTTTATGTGTGTCTGCATCTATCTGTACTCTTGCCAAATAATTTGTATTCGTATGTATTTATATGTATATGGTTTATGTGAATTATACATATTTATGTGTGCGTATATATATGTGTGTGTGCGTTGTTGTATATTAGTATATGACTGTGTGCATATGTTTTGTGTACTTTTCGTATGTATGTGTATACATAAAATTATATATATATGTATATTTGTATGTCTGTTGGTTCTGTGTGGGTATATACATATGTATTTTATTATTTTTAATTTTATTACTATCTACCTATGTGTCGCTATTTTTTAGTATTTTGTTGATTTAATTACTTCTTTTGCCTGAATATATTTATATGTAAGTGTACTTGCTTGTATCTGTTTTTAATAATACTGTCTTGAGTGTATCAATTTGTGATTTAATATGACTTTATATTTATACTTAACTAGCTTAAAGTTTCAACTTAATAGTATAGAGTTACACCTTTAATTATATGCATGTATATATATATATATGTATGTATATATATGTATATATATATATATATGCATTGTATTCTTTTTATATACATAAATATTAGTAGATTATTATTTATAATTATTAGTCCTATTTAATTTATTTAATCCCCTCTTATGGCTAAATATGTTATATTAATAAGATAATAAATATTGATTTTATTCTGTTTTTATTATTATTATTATTACTACTATTATTATTATTATTACTATTATTTTTATTATTACTATTATTATTATTACTTTTATTATTATTTTTTTCTTTTATTTATATATTTATTTAATAAAAACGCGAAAACTTTAAACTTATATCATTTAGTATAAAGGGCTTAATTAATTGTAGACGTATGTTTGAACTGCGTTGATATTACTCGTGGACGTATGTGAGATGATGACTATGTTGGTTGGATACATTCGCTGTCTTTTTTGACATGTTCATTTCTAACGCTTAGATTGTATTTTCTATTTGTAATAACGTGTCTCATTACTGAATTGTATAATTGTTCATAAATTGGTTGACACGCAGATTTTTTCTTTTTCTATATACTGGCAACTTTTTAAAGATTCCCTTCCTATTAATTCTTACTCTCTCTCTCTTTCTCTCTTTAACTATATCTCATCATTCTTTCTTTTCCCTTCTAGTCCTTATTCTCTTTATAATAACCATTTATATCTTTTTCTTTTTCTTCTTCATATTATTTTTTTCTCTCTCTATTTTTTCTCTCTATTTTCTTTCTCTATTTCTTTTTTTCTCTTCTTAATCACTCTCTCTCCATTATAATCTTTTAACTTTATTTAAATTGCCCCCTCCCTCTTTACATCTTATAATTAAAGTTCTGTGTTTTAAGTTTTTTAACTCCAACTTTTAAAGAGTTCCTACCTTAAATAAAAATCCATTATTCATTGAACTTTTGAATAGTCAAGTCGCTGCCTGATGATATCTGTTGTTTGATTGAAACAAGTGGCTATTTGTAGCAGCAGGATGTGACCATGTTTATATAACAATAAACAAATATATATATATATATATATATATATATATATATATATAAAATTAAAGTATATTATAAATATTAAAGAATTAATATTTATAAAATTATCTCAGCCAGATATAAAAGCTCGATAAAACCAAATAGGAAATAGAGCTTATAATATGAGCAAACAGTTAATAAAATATGTTAAGAAACAATTTAAAATGAGTTAAAAACATATTTAATCTGAAAAGGAAAACATAGATAAATAGATAGTCCTTAATCCATGGAGTTTCGAAGAAATACTTTCCTTCTCATCAGAGGGTAGGAATAAGCAAAATGCGGGATCGGATTTTGCATGCAGAAGTATTTGATGAAACAACAAGTAAGTCAAAGATCTTACTTGAAAACAAAAAAAAGTGAAGCAGAGCGAATATGGTGAAGAAAAAGGTGATTACACATGAATGGATAGTCTGGGGGAAGATAAAAAATCCAATGACGGTAAAATATATATATATATATATATATATATATATATATATATATATATATATATGACCTGTTTTCTAGCAGGTGTTTTGACATCAATAGCTGTGGCAGTCAATTATTTGACCTATTCACATCCAGTGACATCAGTTTTGACAGCTTCACCCCCATCACTCAGTACAGTTTGGCTACTGACTGTCATGTGTGTGTGTGTGCACAGTTTCAACATGCAACAATATATCCTTCTGTATAAGCTAATCATTCTACACAAAGTGATTGATCGATTATCCAATGAAAATATTTTGTCCGAGACGCATTTCTGTTGCACTACTTATACGTTTTTTTTTTCCAATATTTCTGGGTTCATTCAACCCAAGTAAACAGGAAGCGCATTCCGTTTAAATCACAGTGACATGGAAAGTAATTGGAATTTATATAAAATTAAATTCAGAGCAATGAGAAAGGTTATTGATTCAAACAACGTTAGTCATCCGCAAGAATTTCTGCGACGGTGGAAAATCAAAACTTTTTTTTTTTTTTTTTTTTTACACAGTGGTCACCACTTATCAAGGCCTGGAAGCCACTCAGGGATAAGGGTTATTACAAGTACAGTACATTAGTGTGGAGATTTGATGAAGTGTTTACTTAAGGGGGCGGTTCATTAGGAATTTGTTAACGTTGGACTTGAAGACATCCAAGTTATAGTCAGGTGTGAAGCAGGCAGACGGAACAGAGTTCCACAGGCGTGCAGTTCTAAGAAAGAAACTTTGTTCATGGAATCCACGTTTTGATTTAGGCACAGATAAAGAGTGGGGGAAATTTTTCACAGTGGATTCAGCTAGACGGGTGTTTTTCATGAAAGATTGGCTAGGGGGGACCAGAGATTGGAGTTCAGACGAATTGTGAATATTATGTATTGGATATGGTTTTTTATAATGTATGAAATTTTGTTATTTTGATTTCAATAATTTCATTTGTTATTATGATTAAAATAATTTTATTTTTATACTTTCATAAACTTATATTTGTTATATAAATTCAAAAAAAGTTTTTATAATTTCATTAACTTATATTTCTTATAAAATTTCAAATAAAATAAAAACTTATTTTTTAATTTTGTTATCAAAAGTGCAAATATATATATATATATATATATATATATATATATATATATATATATACTAGCAGGACCTGTTAACTGGTGCTACCCGATGGTACCAGGCATCTCACCATGTAAAAATTTAAAATACAGCTGTTGTTGTTTTTGTCGTTTGCCAACACCAACCTCGTTAAAAATGGCTTTCAAAATACACACCCCATTTTGTGCCTGGGCGTGAAGTTGTCACAAAATTTGCTGGATTTTAGTTGGCAACACTGGAGTTATGATGATAAAAAAAACTATTAAACCCTGTGTCCCTTAAATGGGATCTAAATTCCTGTAGTCATCTGTATGTTACCAAATATAAATGTAAACGTTTTAATAAGTTGTATAAGTAAACATTATAAACAGTACGTTTATTTCAATAACAAACAATGGTGAATCTGGTTCCTAAATTTTAAATGGGTTAAATTTAATCACGTTATTAGTGAAAATGTAATCATGTGAAAAGCTGAAATAATAATGTTATTATTCTGAAAGCCATTCTTTTTTACATGGGGAGGGTGTTTAGTAACTAATCTGTGCTTCAGCCTTACAATGTAATAAAAAAATTTGGTGCTTATGCATTTTTGGTACTACTCTATTTGTAATTAGTGTTTTCAGATTAAATCCACTTTCACACTATTTTTTCTTATTCAATTGTAAGGTGGAAGAATATTTACAAAATACTCTCCCCTCCCAAAATGTAAAATAATTACCCAAAATCGTACTGTTCAATGCTTTTAATTATAAATTATAAAATGATACACATTTACTCATTGTAAAACTTCATCTTGTATTAATTTCTGTTTTTGGTAAATATGAAGATTCTTCCCACCCTCGAAAAATCCTTTAAAATTACCACTTTTAAAGGTTTTTAGCGGTACTAAAACCAAAAATAACGTTAAAAAAAAAATCCGACATGAGTAGATTCCAAGATCTGAATAAATGTTAGTTTCTAAAAATTGGGGGTCACTTTTCTATAATAATATAACACGAAATGAGCAGCAACTTTATGGCTACATTTATTTTTTCGGAGGGGGGAGGGATCAATGTACACTGAACACAATTTAACGTAAAATAAGCACCCACTTTTTTTGTTTGGGGTTGGTGCACGTCAAATCGATTATCAATGCCTGGTAGCCCCCTCCCCCTCCAAAAAAAAAGTGGGTGCGCAGTATATGTGATATCGTGCTCGTTGTACGCTGGCCCCCCCCCCAACAAATGGTGGACATAAAGTGGGTGCTCATTGTACATTAAATTATTATATACAAGTGATCCCCCACTTTTTGAAACTAAAATTTTTTAAACTAATTGTTTGACGGAATTTTAAACGTTATTTTCATTTTCAGCCCCTCCACCCCGAAAATCCTTTTCTGAAATTAACATTTCTTCAGATATTTTAAACTACTTGTTTACCGGACATTTAAGCGTGATTTTTGTGTTTTCAGCTATCAGGAAAACCTATAAAAGGGGTAATTTTAAAGGCCTGGTCAAAGATGGAAAGAATCTTCATATTTACCCTTTTTTTTTTTTTGTTAAATAACGTGTGCGTCCCTAGTAATAGCCTAATAAAAATGAAATACTATTGTGGTGTCCTTATTACTAAAGTAAAAGCTTAATTTAAAGTAATTGTTAACCACATCTGAACATGTACAATAAAAGTGTTATTTAATTTTAGCCATTCAAAGTTTGTGAAGCAACCATACTATAAACAAACTTGTAAACTAAAAAATTGAATCGGCAACGCGGAAACAAAAATGAGATGAACTGTTTTTCTAAAGCGTCTGTAATAACCGTTTAGTAAAAACAAACTACTGTCTCATTATCTTTATAACTAAAATAAAATCTAATTGATAATGATGTGTCACTATAACTTTATTACTGAAATTAAATATGAATAATAATTATCTGTCACTGTAAATGAAATAGATGTAAACAGCAAAGAAAATATGAAACTCCAATTGCTGTTTGGTAAAAAAACATGAAAAATAATCACTAAACCAAGTAATTTGTTTGTGATATTAATGAAAATAGGACTGGTAATAGTTTAAATGAAGCGCAATAATTTTTTTTTTTTTTTTTTGAGATTCCAAAATTTGTAATCAGGGTAATCAGTATGTAATGATTCTGGGAAGCCATATTTGTGGCAATCTCTGGAGTGTTCGTTTTTGAATGATGTTTCTTTCATTCTGGAAAGTCAGAATATGTAGAGATCAACCAATGAGATTTTGAGGGATGAGAAGAGGGAGAAATCATTATTTATGTAGGGGTAAAGCATTAACAGTAGGCAATATGTATGAATACATTAGTCTGTTAATGATGGAGTAGACCCAGGAAAGTAGAAAAAAGTATAAATGCACGTAGTGTAGAATGGGGTCGTAAGAGGTCTTATCGAATAGAAGGTACAATTTGAGCTACTTCCATCGTAGATTATGACAATGATGAAGATGACGCTCCTAGGAAAAAATGTAATGTTTTCATATTACGGAATAATGTGTCTGTAATAGAGTTCTATATAAGGTAATGGCTAATAACGTAAATATAAAACAATTTTATGTGCCATCTGTTAATGTAAACCTACACTATTTGGGTCCTGAGGGGAAAAATTTCACCTCTTTTATTATACACAAGATGAGAGAGAAAAAGGAAAGACAGTAATTAGCTAATGTAGTTTGTTCGTACAATATATACCACTACAACAATGAAAATATTAAATGATAAAAAAGATAGAACACACAATATATTTAGTTTAGCAATAGAAAGTAGGTTAAGTCAACTGGCGAGCAAAAGTGTTGCTCATAACAAGCTGTATTCAAAACTAACCAGTTAATAGAAAAAAAAAAAATCAATAGACAATTTTATCTAATGCAGTTGATACAGACTAAACAAAAGCAATTGTTACATTTTGCAAGCTAAGTTGTTTTTTTTTAATTTGTTCGTGTTGTAAAAAACTAAAACAAATTCCAACAAGCTTCATTGGATTTCTATAAAGAATAGCAAATTTAATAAATCAAATCTCAAATCATAACATTTTTTAATGACTATTTTCAGGACTCTTCCACTATAATAAAAAGCAACATGCATATTTGCACATATTTCTGTCTAAACACCCAAACGTTAGCTAGTAAAAAAAAACTGGCAGACAAATTCACTTCCAGTATTTACAGGAATCCAGAAAGCAAATTTTTCTATTCCAGTAGCTTCTTTCCAAGGACTGCAAAGTGGTGGAACTCTCTTCCTGCTCACGGTTTTCCTTCTACAGCCTTGTTCTTTTCAAGATTGAGATCAATATGCATCTCCTGTCTTTTTAATAATAAGCTTCTGTTCTTGTTAGCTGCTTACATCAAGTGGCTTCATGCCTTGTCTCGAGCAATTTCCATAATTTTTTTTTTTTTTAAATAGCAATTAAGACATCCTTTTAGCTTCAATCTATTTCCTTAATGTTTGGTGCCTTTAAATTAAATTACTTAGAAATTTCTGGTTTAATTAAAGTTTAAAAGCGATACTCAAGTATAATTAGTTCCTATTTTAGTCACATAATTTAGAGTGAAATGAATTCCGGCATTCCATCCAAACAACTCAATTTTAATAAAATGACAGTAAATTATAGAAAGGCAAAACAATGTAATGAAACCTGGGCCAGAAAAAGGTCATTATTGTCGTGAATGAAGATAAGAACAAATTAATCTGTGTCCCAGTTCTTGATAAAATTGCAGAAACGGATTCGTAAATTTGATTGGAATCACACTTCTTCACTGCAAACTTTCTCTCTCACAAATGTGATGTTGCTAGTCTCAGTCTTTTCTACAAACACTATCATGGCATCTGTTGCTCAGATTTGTCTGATCTATTTCCTGCTCTATTTGACTTGTTGGTCTAGTTATCGCCAACGATAATCAAAAAAAAATCATCGTTTTGAGGTGTCTTCTAAGCTCCTTCTGTGCAACAAAAATAACCCATTTCTCGAGCAGAGTGTGACATGTGACAAGAAGTGGATCCTCTATGACAACCGGCAATGTTCGGCACAGTGGTTGGATGCCGGAGAAGCTCCACAACACTTCCCAAAGCCGGAATTGCACCAAAAAAAGGTTATGGTGACTGTTTGATGGGCTGCAGTCGGTTTCATCCATCACAGGCTTCTTGCTTGAATCTGGGCAAAACGATTACGGCAGAGAAGTACTGCTGACAAATTGACGAAATGCACTAGAAGCTCCAATGTATGTCAAGATGAAGGGACCAATTCTCCTCCATGACAACGTTCACCTGCATGTTGCCCAACTGACCCTGCAAAAGCTGAACTAATTGGAATATGAGACTGCCTCATCCACCTTATTTACCAAACTCCTCACCCACCGATTATCACTTTTTCAAGCATCTCAACAACTTCCTGCGCAAAAAATGCTCCAAAAACTGAGATGATGCCAAATCAGCCTTCAATGACTTCATCGCTTCCAGAAATCCGGATTTCTATGCTAATGGGATAAATGAACTTGTTTCTTGTTGCCAAAAATGTGACGATTCTAATGGTTCTTATTTCGATTAATAAAGTTTATTATGAAAGAAGTTATGATCTTTTGAATTTGAATGTCAAAAAACGACATTTTTGCACCAACATAATAAATCATCAAGTTAAATTCGAGTTTTACGATATCTTTTTTTTTGTTAAATTGTTAGGTGAAAGTACAAAATAGTTACAAAACTCCCTCCCTCCCCATGTTAAGAATGGCTTTCTAAATAACATTATTTTTGTATGGTTTAAGTAAAAAAAAAATTAAGTTGTTTGTGAGGAATGCTAAAAACCCTTTTCATTCTAAATAATTTGGTTGACTAAAATAGGAATTAATTGTCAAGTATTAGGATTCATTTGTGCTAGTAGACTAAACAAAAAGCAATTTAAAAAAAAAAAAAACAGAAAATTACAAGAAACGAATTTCTAACATGTAACAGTGGATGACGACAGCATTTTTTTAATTCACAAGAAGAATGCAATAAGTTTTTCAACTAAACTTTTCCAAAGTTTCTTTTCTCGCTTTTTTTTTTTTTTTTAACTTTCAAATCAAATTTAATGTTAAAAGGTACTTATGCAGAAAAATGGTATCGTACTATTGTTTTTATATAATACTAGCAGATGTACCCGGCGTTATCCAGTATTAAACATAACGTTAAATTCCTTTGTAAAAAATGAACTAAAAAAAAACGGAAAAAAACTGAGACATGAGAAATGGTCTCTTTTATTCAACATTCTTGTTCCTGTTTAATTACCTTCCCACGAGGGCAAAGTTAGACACAAAAGCGGTTTTTAATGTGGAGAAAAATTGCTGGCAATAATGATAAAATAATAAATATTTATTGATTTTAAATTATCAGTAAAACTAAAATCGATAGATCATCCTCAACAAGTATGTTTTTACGTTTACGAAAATATCTGCATATTTAACATGTGTTTTTATGAAAATCCAGGAAGATAACAATCTTACAGTTAAATAGTTAGAGATTTTGAAAGAATCGAAATCGGGAAATATATATAAGTGATGGGACAATTCCAATATTTTTCCCAATTCTGATACAATTACCGACTCCGTGCTAAATTCCCGATTTCGATTCTTCTCCTCTCCATTAAGATTTTTCCTAGCCGAAGCCCTGGTATTAATTTTGTTATCAAGACATGTTACCACTTTTGCTTTTACCTAGGGGACAGAATGAGGATACCCCAAACCAATGTTGCCTCCAGCCGGCCAATGACAAAGGCTTAGCACCTTGCTAGTGAAAATCTTTAATGGTTTCCCTTATTTTTCTCAGAGATTTTTTTTTCTTTTCGTATCTTGGGAATGTGTGAGAAAAATAAGTTAAACTCCCTTGACTTGAGAGGTTGAGGGTCGGATTCTCTGTTGACTTTGCAAGACCTGGTGACGTTTTGGCTCTAGCTTATACCTACTGCTGGCTGGAAGTGATCTGCATATGTTTAAGTTAGTTTTTATTTAAAAACATTGCTTCCTTCCAACAATGGGTCTTCCAGCTGAGACACGGCTTGGTTATGATTTTTCCTGGCCAAAAACCTGGCATTAATCGAACGCTCTTTGGTAAGGTGCTCCTTCTGTGGCTTACTTCTGGGACTCTTTAAGAAGGTCCTCTAGAAGTAACCATCATCAGAACTTCTCAAACAATGTTACAAAGTTCAGTAAGCATTCTTGGACAATTTAAAATAAATGAAATTAAAATTAGAACACACACGTGAAAAAAAGTTTTCCTCAAAGAAAATGAAAAATTAATTTTATTAAAAACTAGCGGGGGTACCCGGCGTTGCCCGAGTGTTTGTTTCCGGGACAGGGGGGGGGGAGTTTTAAAAAATGTTATGGTAGGTAAGTAGGAAGGATCAAACCCGGAGTCATGAGTAAAAGTAGGAAAATAAAGTGTGAAAAAAAACAACATCTGCAACGTTAACAGTTCGGCCACCAAGAAAAGTCCATTCCAGTTGTTTAGGAAAAAAAAAAAAAAAAAAACGACTACGGTAGGTCGGCGCGAACGTGAAAATATAATGTGAATTGTCCAGCACGCTAACCACTACACCACAGAGCACTGCAGCTTAGTTTAGTGATTTTAAATAACTTCACATGAAAGAACTACGAAGCCAAACCGGTGTTCTCTTCTCAACTGTTCCTTGTGAACCATCCCCAAACGGTGTTAAGTGGTGGCAGGGGGAGGAGGAATTTATTAGAGAGAAAATATTTTACCACTTCCATTGATCTTAACCGATTTTGGCCGTGACTTCTCAGCAGAAAAAGTATAGAAATCTAAGATTATCGAGGAATTTGAGAAATAATAAGCCTATAACACACCTCAGATATTGTTCTGCCATTTGTGCATATTATATTTGCATGAAATATCTTGATTTTTAATCCTATTAATGTCAAAATCAGACGGGAAAAAATGAGTTCATTTTATTTATATAGAGATAAAATACACATGCGCACAAAAAAATGAAAGAAAATGAACTAAATTTATTTTAGTTAAAGAAAATTTTTTAAACAATTTGGAAAGAGGTTGAAAGGAGACTAAACCAGACATATTATTCCAAAGCGAAACTTGCATTGGATCGACTATTTTGGACTTAAAGGATATTCTAACTTAACATCCAAATCTAACCAAGATCACCGTGGGCATGGAATATGTGCCTACATTAAAGATGACTTTCCAGGTGGTAGGGATATTTCCAGAGAAGATCCTAAATTACCCTATATATGTTTCCGGGTTGCACTTGCTCACACGACTGTGTTTATATTTGCTCTCTATCGCCCCCACAACAGCGGAGTTACTATCCTTAAAAGCAAATCTGAGAAAATTGACCACATCCTATTTACTCATCCTTTGGCTAACATTCACGTCTGTGGAGACTTCAATGTTCACAATGTGGAATAGTTAACCCACACAAACAACAGATGATGAGGGGAGGTTCTGTCACGATTTCTCCATTGCTTATGACCTCACTCAGATTGTTCGCGAACCCACCCGTGTGCCCGATACTGACGGTTAGTATGCAAGTCTCCTGAGCTATGTTCATCTTCGATTCTGTCTCCAGTAGGATTTTTCAACCACTCTGTTGTAACAGTTAAAATAAAAATGAAACATAATAAGTCCTCAGACGTACCTCTCCATCGTACAGTACCGATACTCTATGGCTGACTGGGATAGCTTCCATACACTTATATCAGATCTACCTCTGCGTTCCATGTTTAAAAAGGATTGTCTTCGTTCCATGTTTAAAAAGGATGTGTCTGACGGAATGGTGTATTTGTAGGCATAGACAGTTTCATACCCTCAAAAAAATTCTAGCACAAACCTAACAGCCAGCCGTGGTTCTCTACAGAATGTACTGCTGCCATTGTACACAGAAATCACTTTTTCGATTGCTTCCAACATAACGGATGTACTGAAACTAAAGCCGTTTTCAGGACTGCCAGCAATCGCTGTAAAAGAGTAATGAAGAACACGAGAGAGTTGTATGCTCAGTCCGTCAAGTCCAAAGTGGCTGAGCAGTGGCTTGGTTCCCACCAGTTTTGGCAGATAACAAACAGGATCGTGTGCTCTATTCCAACTATCATCAATGGACCTGAGGTAATCTCGTCAGCATCAGACAAAGCCAAACTCTTTGCCAAGAACTTTGCAGCAAATTCTACCCTATGCGACCAAGGCCTCCAACCCTCCTGTATTTCCTTTTGTATCAGAAAACACGCTATGTGACATACAAATACCTGTGTGTGATGTTGCCAAGCTAATCAAAAACCTTGATTCCAGTAAAGCAACTGGCTCTGACAGCATTCCAACTATAGTGCTCAAAAAGCTTCAACCTGAACTAGCTCGCATACTTACAAAGCTATTTAAACGTTGTCTTAAGAAGAATTGCTTCCCAACATCCTGGAAAATTCCACCAGTATGCCCTGTATTTAAGAATTTAGGTGATCAGTCATCTCCCTCTCAGTACAGACCAATAAGTCTCCTGTGTGTCATGAGTAAGTTACTGGAATCTGTGTTAAATAGAAAAGTAGTTAACCACCTCAGCAAAAACAACCTTCTTAGTGACATGCAATTTGGTTTCTGTTCTGCTAGATCTACAGCAGATGTGCTTAAAGTTATATCTCATAGAATTAGTGAATCTCTCAACAGAGGCTGCCTTTCTAGGGCAATTGCTCTTGACATATCAAAGGCCTTTGATAGGGTATGGCATAAAGGTCTACTCCATAAGATCTCCAGCTATGATATAGTTGTAAATGTTTTTTCAATTATTAAATCATTTCTTTCTGATAGATTCATAAGAGTAGTGGTTGATGGGCAGAAATCAGAAGCTCATAGTATAGAAGTCCCTCAGGGGTCCAACTCTCTTCCTGATCTACATCAATGATCTTCCAAACCACATCCTTAGATCATTCATAGATATTTATGCTGATGACACTACCATCTATGGCAGCACATCAAAAGCTGTAAACGACCAAGTTCTCTCTGGCTCTCTCTCCTCTGATCTTGAGCATGTGGTACAAGGGGGAAAAAAGTGGCTGGTTACTTTTAATGCATCTAAAACTAAGCTTCTTTCTTTACATCATCAATGCTCTTATACCCATTTGGCATCAACTGAAATGAATGGCTCTCGTCTTGGGGAGGTTCCTTGTTTTGACAAGCTTCTGGGCTTGATCTTTACTCCTCATCTGAAATGGAACACGTACATCAAATCCGTTACTAAGGTCGCTGGAAAAATAGTGGGATCCTTCTATTGATCCAGTAGATATCTACCTGCTGATGCAATTCTCTACCTATATAAGAGCCAAGTATGTCCAAGGATGGAGTATTATTGCCACATCTGGGCAGGAGCTGCTAGTGCTAGAAAGAGCTTATCCTGCCTTGACAGAGTTCAAAATAGACTTTGTAGTAGGGGATGCCCTTTCTCTTCCCTGCAACCTTTCTCACAGAAGAGATGTTGCAAGCCTGTCTCTGCTTTATCATTATTTTCATGGCAAGTGCTCGTCTGAGCTCCAATCTATGGTCCCTCCTCGTCAAACATTCATGAGAAACACTCGTCTAGCTGAAAACACTATCAATAATTTCCTCCACTCTTTATCTGTGCCTAAACCTAAACGTAGATTCCATGAACGAAGCTTCTTTCTTAGAACTGCACATCTGTGGAATTCTCTTCAGTTTGCCTACTTTCCAGCTGACAACAATATGGTTGTGTTCAAGTCTAACGTAAACAAATTCGTGATAAGTAATCCAATTTACCAAATTTACACTACTAACGGTTACTATGATATTGTCCCTTTGACTATTGTATACTCTTTAACCCTTATCCTCGAGTGGCCTCTGGGCCTTGATAAGTAGTGATTCCTTTGTAAAAAAAGAGAAAAAAATTAACATCAAAATAAACATGCGCATGAAAAAAGTTGTGTATCAATTATCCTTGAAGAAAATGAAAAATTTATTTTATTAAAAATAAACACATGCACGAAAAAAATGAAAGAAAATGAACTAAATTTATTTAAGCTAAAGAAAAATTATTTAAGTAAAAAAAAAAAAAAAAAAAAAAAATGAATGAACGAGTAAATAAAACAGACGAAATTGCTTGCACATGCATACTTCTAGTGCAAGAGAGCGTCGTTAAAGCATCTTTACGCAAAACGTGTGTGTACAGGGTCCACATTCATGGTGTCTTACCAAAACTTATTTTAAACATTTGTATAAAAAAAAGTTTTGGTTAATGTGCTCAGTTACACCAACTGAAGCTGCCTCAACATTTTCAAAAAAAAAAAAAAAAAAAAAAAAAAAAATGAAACTTCTTAGGTTTTGGGGTATGCTGAAAACGAATATCGTGGGGAAAATTAGTGCAGACAAATAGTTTGAGATATAAATACCTGTTTTATGCACGGTAATTTCTAGTAGTTTGAATTGGCCTCCATCTTTATTTTAATGTAATGGTTTAGTGAGCATGCGCAGACGAACTGTGAAGTTAAGTCTAGAAATGCAAACGTTTATTCAACGCCATTTCTTTTTTTTTTTTTTTTTTTTTTTTTACACAGTGATCACCACTTATCAAGGCCCGGAAGCCACTCAGGGATAAGGGTTATTGCAAGTACATCACGTTAGTGAGGAGATTTTATGAAGTGTTTAATTAGGGGGGCGGTTCATTAGGAATTTGTTAACATTAGACTTGAAGACATCCAAGTTGTAGTCCGGAGGGAAGCAGGCAGACGGAACAGAGTTCCACAGGCGTGCAGTTCTAAGAAAGAAGCTTTGCTCATGAAATCCGCGTTTTGATTTAGGCACAGATATAGAGTGGGGGAAATTTTTCACAGTGGATTCAGCTAGACGGGTGTTTCTCATGAAAGTTTGGCGAGGGGGGACCAGGGATTGGAGCTCAGACGAGCACCTGCCATGAAAATAACGATAAAACAAGGACAGGCTCGCAACGTCTCTTCTGTGGGAGAGGGGTTGCAGGGTAGAGAAAAGGGCATCCCCCACTAAACCACGAAGTCTATTTTGTACTCTGTCAAGGCATGATAGGCTGTTTTTGGCAGCTCCTACCCAGATATGGCAACAGTATTCCATCCTTGGCCGTACTTGGCTTTTATATAGATAGAGAATTGCATCAGTAGTGAGATATCTTCTGGAGCGGTAGAAGGATCCCACCATCTTTCCTGCGACCTTGGCAACAGACTTGATGTACGTGTTCCATTTCAGATCAGGAGTAAAGGTCAAACCCAGAAGCTTGTCAAAACATGGGGCCTCACCCAGACGAGAGACATCCATCACAATTGATGCCAGCTGGGGATCAGAGCGTTGATGATGTAAGGATAGGAGTTTGGTTTTAGATGCATTAAAGGTAACTAGCCACATCTTCCCCCACTGAACCACGCGCTCGAGATCAGAGGAGAGAGAATCCGAGAGAACTTCGTCATTTACAGCCTTTGATGTGTTGCCGTAGATGGTAGTGTCATCAGCATAGATGTCAACGAATGATTTAAGTATGTGTTTAGGGAGGTCATTGACGTAGATCAGGAAGAGAGTTGGGCCGAGGATTGACCCCTGAGGGACTCCAGCATTTATATTGCAGGCCTCCGATTTTTGTCCATCTACCACTACTCTTATGAGCCTATCGGAGAGAAATGATTTAATGATTGAGAAAACATTTCCAGTTATACCGTAGCTGGAAATCTTGTGAAGTAGACCCTTATGCCATACTTTGTCAAAGGCCTTTGATATGTCAAGAGCAATTGCCCTAGAAAGGAAGCCTTTGTCAAGAGATTCACTAATCCTGTGGGATATAACCGTCAGCACATCTGCGGTAGATCTTGCAGAGCGGAAACCATATTGTGTGTCACTAAGAAGGTTGTTTCTGCTGAGGTGGTTGACTATTTCTCTATTTAATATTGATTCCAGTAACTTACTCATAACACAGAGAAGACTTATTGGTCTGTATTGAGAGGGAGATGACTTATCACCTGAATTCTTAAATACAGGGCAAACTGATGAGGTCTTCCAGGGGGTCGGAAAGCACTTCTCCTTAAGGCAGCGCTTAAATAGTTTCGTAAGTATGGGAGCAAGTTCTGGTTGAAGCTTTTTTAACACTATAATTGGGATGCCATCAGGGCCAGTTGCTTTACTGGAATCTAGGTTTTTTATTAGCTTGGCGACCTCATGCACGGATATTTGTATATTACCTAGCTTGTTCTGTGTTATAGGAGGAAATATGGGGAGTTGATGGCCTTCGTCGCATAGGGTAGAATTAGCTGCAAAGTTCTTTGCAAATAGTTTGGCCTTGTCTGACGCTGACGAGATAACCTCTGGTCCATTGATAATGGTTGGGATAGAACGCACACTTCTGTTCAGGATCCTATTTGTTATTTGCCAAAACTGGTGGGAACCAAGCCGCTGATCAGCTACCTTGGATTTAACAGACTGGGCATATAGCTCTCTTGCTAATTCCACCAAAAAAATTACTTTCAAGAATTCAAATTCAAGAAAATTCGATTCATGTACACTGGTTGTCCAACCTTTTTATTCCGGAAGCCATTCTTAACATGGGGAGGTTGAAAATAAGAAAATGCCTTTCGGAATAAACACCCTCCAACCTCTCCATGTTAAGAATGGCTTTCAGAATAAACACCCCCCCAACCCACTCATATTAAGAACAGCTTTCGAAATTGCGTTGGAAAAAAAAAAAGAAAAAAAAAAGGTAAATGCTACCTTACGCTACAACAGACACCGACCACTCTAATTTGGTTTTTAGGGGTATTCGAGGTTGCTGACAACGAATCTGATAATCAAACTCGTCGCAAATTTATCGTTTGCATGGTATGAATCCCTGGACCCTGAGACTATTTTACTCCATTTCACCGCCTTCAGTAGTGTTTTCTTACATGATGCCATTGTGTGCAGTGAAGTGACTTATCACAATGCGAAGGAATCATTAGGCGGACATTTGAAATAAAGTTTTCAAAAAAAAAAAAAAAAAAAAAAAAAAATTTGATTAATTTTTTGTGTGTTACATAGTTTTTAATGCTTTTTAATTGATCTTTCACAAATTTACAAAAACATTTTGTTTTCCGGTTCTTTTCATTTGGGGGAGGGTATTCAATTATAAAACTTGTGTAGTTTAACAGGTGCTACTGCAGTTTCATTAATCATTTTTCCGTAAGTAACGCATCGACATTTACAGAGTAGAATACCGTTTAACATTTCACAAAAATTTTGTTTACAATGCAAACAGAATTTTTGTAAAATATTAAACGGTATTCTACTCGGTAAATGTCAGCGCGTTACTTACGGAAAAACGGTTAGCACCTGTTAAACTACACAATTTATATAATTAAATACCCCCCCCTCCAAAAAAAAAAAAGAATGAAAAACAATGTTTTTGCAAACGGTTCGTGAAAACTTAATTTTTTAGATCAATTAAAAAGCATTAAAATGAAACCTTTTTTCTTGTTATTTCAAATGCGCTAAAGATTCCTCTGCAGTGTGATTAGTCACTTCACTATGCGCAATGTGAGAAGTCATTTCACTATAAGAAAACACTACTGAAGGCGGTGAAATGGCGTAAAACAGTTCAGGGGTTCATACCATGCAAACGGTAAATTTGCGACGGGTTTGATTATTAGATTCGTTGTCAGTGACCTCAAATACCTCTAAAAAACAAAAAAAAACAAAGGTACTTGTACAGTTTAATTAAGACATTAAAAAATGAAAATATTGAAAAAAGGTTATAGTACGCATTCGTTAGGAAACGAAGTTCTCCGAAAAAAAAAAAAAAAAAAAATTTTCACTTAATTTCATCAAGTAGTTTTTGTGGTGCTAATGCAGAGAGTGATCCGCGCTATTTTTTAAACCGTATTTCCAAGTTTAATTAAAGTTTTATAATATGCTTTTTTATTCAATTGTAAGGTTAAAGTACAGAATAGGAACAAAAACACCCTCGCCTCCCTATGTTAATGGCTTTTCAAATAATTAGAATGTTTTTATTATAACAGTTCAAATGATTAGTATTTTTTACCTCCTTATAAATTCCACAAATAATTAGAATTTTTGGTATACTGAATTTCTTTTAATTCAACAGTTCAAATAATTAGAATTAAAAATTCGGGTTTGTATTACTGTACAGATTCGAAAAAGTTGTCAAAAAATAATATATAACAAAGAAATGTTATCAAAGGCAAGATAAGTTACTTTTCTGCCAAACTGGATATATTTTTTGTGTTTTTATTCAATGTAACATTTATTCAGCTCGAAAAACAGTGTTTACCGATGTATTTGAAAATTCAAGATGGCGTCTCACACCTTCTTTAACACCGTAAGTTTGGGAAAAGGTGTTATAAATAAAAAACTATACAAAATACTATTAAAAACCTGCCGAATATATGTCAACCTATGTCACGGTAACATATATTGAACGAGTTTTTAACAGTATGTTATCCGGTTTTTTATTTATAGCACCTTTTCCCAAACTTACCGTGTTAAAGAGAGAATCAGACGCCATCTTGAATGTTCCAATACATCGGTAAACACTGTATGGTTTTCGAACTGAATAAACATGTTACATTGAATAAAAACACGAAAAATATATCCAGTTTGGTAGAAAAGTAACTTATCTTGCCTTTGATAACATTTATTTGTTATATATTTGTTTCTTGACAACTTTTTCGAATCTATGTGTACAGTAATACAAACCCAAAAATTCTAATTATTTGTGGAATTTATAAGGAGGTAAAAAATAATAATTATTTTAACTGTTCAAATAATTAGAATTAAAAAAAAAAAAAAAAAAACTTCTGTCGTATCATGCGCCCTCGGTTGTATTTTCTTTTCGTTACGACACTTTCATCTATCTCCACAATTATTCCGGGGCCCCCTAATTTTGTTGGGGTTGCTAATAATTTCTTGGAACAAATGTCCCGAATGTAGCCATACCACGTAATGGCCGTTTTGTCTGTTATTGTGCACATTTTGGCACATTGTGTTGCAGGGGTCTTATATGCCCCAAAATATAAGACTTGGATAAATGTCGTCAGTGGCAGCTGAACTCCTAAAAAACTCCCTTGTTTTATCGAAATGTGCCTTTCTTTATGTGAAGGGGCAAGGGCAGTAGGGCACCTCCAACAATAATTTTTGTTCTTTTTCACTTCTGTTATTTGTCTTTGACCATTCAACCAAATGACGCACATAGGTCCTTCTTTTCGTAAGATGTTTTTTTTTTTTTTTTTTTTCCTCGTAAGAAAATTTTTGCCTCATTGTAACAACTCCAAAATTTGCTCATGCTTGTCAAATCCATGCTGAAGGGGTTTTCGGGTTAGGGTAATTTTCTGCCTCGACACCCCTTACGTCAGACGGCTTTTTCCTCGACGTCGGGACCCTATCTGTACAGATCAACAGAGTCCACTTCTGGCGTCTTAACCTTGCGTACTGAATTTTTGGACAATCCCAATTTATATTATACTAGCATGGTTGCGCGGGTGTTTGGAGATGTGTTGAGCGAGAGGGAAAAAAAAAAAGTGGTTGTAGGAAGGCAGGCTCGAACCCGTACTGCGAAGGAGGAGAAGAACGGAGAAAAAACGTGACGTCTTTGGGGTTACGACCACCGTCAAACCGGAAGTAACAGGTTCGAAAAGAGGGGATGACTTTCGAAAATATCGGCGAAAAAGCGACCCTTCCCTGTAGAAAAGTGCCCAGTTGAAGATGAAGAAATTAATGCTTTTAGCCAATTTTTCGGTATTTGTGGTCTGAAGGGTTGAGCTTCAAAACAAAGCTGATGTTGTGAAAATCCGTCGCTTCTGTCGGTAAATGTTACCTGGTAATCTCCAAAAATACCGTTAGGGCTTACAACATGGCCGCCAGAAGAGTCACGTGATCCGGTTGATCCAAAACATGAATCGTCGTATTACGAAACCGGAAAACGCAAATTTGAAGCAAACTTTGACAAACAAGCATAATAATTAAGTACAAAAACAGTTTTTCAATATCATAATAATAAATAATTTATTTAGAACGGTCATTTAATTTTTTGTTGAGAAACAATCACAGTTTGTTTGTTTTTTAAAACAGTGTTTATAAAAAATATTTTATTCAGAGTTTTTCATAAAAATGGTATTTAAAACAAGGTGTTCATTTTTTTTAAGATGTAATGTTATAAAAATATGATGTAAAAAAAAAACAGTTTATATTTTTAATTTTCATTTTATAAATTTAGACAGAATAGATGGAGGCGATGCAACAAATTAGCTCACAAAATTTATTTGGGCCGACTCTTTCACGTGCTTAGACATTTTGTAAACATTGTTTTTAAAAAATAAAAAAATAATACTTCTATTATGTTTTAAACGACTGTAATAGTTTATTTTGGAAGTATATTTCATAAAGAAAATTGACAACCCACTTTAAAAACAGAAATTACGAGTTTTATATATTTTATTCGCAGTTTTTTGTTGGGGGTGTCAAAAATTCCGCCTAAAATTCTGATACACCTAGTCGACCACTTGTTTGTTCTGAATAAAATACTTTTTATAAACACTGTTTTAACTAAAAACAACCTAAGATTGTTTCTCAAAGTTTGCCTATTTTTATAACAACATTATATCAACAAAAAATTAAATACAAACAAATTGTGATTGTTTGTCAAAGTTTGCCTTCAAGGCTGCGGTTTCCATTTGCACGATTCATGTTTTGGATCAACCGGATCACGTGACTCTTCTGGCGGCCATGTTGTAAGCCCTAACGGTATTTTTGGAGATTACCTGTTACCTTACGCCACCAGAACAGAACACTGACCACTCTAATTTGGTTTTTTAGAGGTATTCGAGGTCGCTGATAACGAATCTGATAATCAAATCCGCCGCAAATTTACCGTTTGTATGGTATGAACCACGAGACCTTGGGACTATTTTGTGCTATCACCACCTTCGGTAGTGTTTTTCTTACATGATGTGCGAACGGACGTAGTGGAATGTCGTATCACATCGCGTAGGAATCTTTCAAATAAGAAAGTTTTAAAAAATTTTTTTAAAAAAAAAGTGTTTTTTTTTTTTTTAATTTATCAAAAAATAAGGTTATCCTGACGCTCCGCACTTCTTTATTTACCTTGGAAGTGACGTCACACAAATCTTATAATACGGATGGCTACAATTGTAAAAATAATTTGTTTTATTTTTCTTTCATTTTGAGCTCCTTTTTTCTCCCGTTTAACTTCCCCCCCATTTCTTATTTTGAGCGGAGAATTTATTTTATTTTCATTTTGAGCTCTTTTTCCGATCCGGCGTTACCTTTTATAGGTACTCCTGCACTTTACGACCCGAGCTATTTTTTAACGTTATTATTTAGAAACCTATTATTTAACATGGGGAATGGAGGGTGTATTGTAACTATTCTGTACTTTCACCTAACAATTCAATTAAAAAAAAGGTAAATATGAAGAATTACTCCACCCTCGAAAATTCCTTTAAAATTACCACTCTTAAAGGTTTTCGGGGTCGCTGAAAACGAAAATAACGTTTAAAATTACGGCAAACGAGTAGTTTCCAAGATATGAAGAAATGTTAGTTTTAAAAAGTGGGGGATCACTTTTCTATAATAATTTAACGTAAAATGATCACCCACTTTGTGGCCACGCTTTTGGTGGGGGAGGGATTCCTTTCTATTATCGGAAAATTCTTTAAAATTACCTGTTTACATTTGGTGGGAAGCGGTGTAAAATAATAAACAGTTCTTCTGCTTGGTTAATGTCGGCACGTTACTTATGTTAAAACGGTTAATTAAACTGAATAAGCACCTGTTAAAAAACTATACAAGTAAAACAAATTATTTTTTACTTGTAAACTGGTTTATTAATTGTAGAAAACAAAAACAAACCGGGAGAAAAAAATAGGAGCTCAAAATGAAAGAAAAATAAAACAAATTTTTACAATTGAAGCCATCCGTATTATAAGATTTGTGTGACGTCACTTCCAAGGTAAATAAAGTGCGGAGCGTCAGGATAACCAAAAATAAAGTTTTCACGGGCGGTTTGCAAAAACATAACCACCAAACATATTTTTGTTTTTCGTTCTTTTTGGGGGGGTATTCCATTAATACGTGCTTCTGCAGTTTAATTAACCGTTTTTCCGTAAGTAATGTGCCGACATTTACCATGTCACAAAAATTCTGTTTACATTGGGGAGAGCGCCCCCCCCCTCCCAAATGTAAACAGAATTTTTGTGAAATGGTAAATGTCGACACATTTCCTTACGGAAAAACGGTTAAACTGCAGAAGTGCAGAAGCACCTGCTAATGGAGTAACCCCCCTCCCCTAAAAAGAACGAAAAACATAAAAATATGCTTGGTGCTTATGTTTTGATAAACCGCTCGAGAAAACTTTTTTTTAGATCAATTAAAACTAAATAAGACAAAAAAATAGAAATAAATAAACCACATTTAAAAAAAAAAACAGAACTTTACTTTAAATGACCGCTTAAAGATTCCTACCCGATATGATAAGACGCCCCACTACGCACGTGAACGTATCATGTAAGAAAAACACTGCCGAAGGTGGTGAAATGGCACAAAATAGTCCCAAGGTCTCGGGGTTCATACCATACAAACGATAAACTTGGGCCGGGTTTGATTATCCGATTCGTTATCAGCGACCTCGAATACACCTAAAAAAAAAAACAAATTAGAGTGGTCGGTGTTGTGTTCTGGGGTGGCGTAAGGTAACATTGACCCTTCTGTCGAAAGTTTTATGCAGACATGCAATCATGCATTATGCAAACATACGTACATATATTTATATATTGTTGGTTCAAATTTTCGACCCAAAACGATTAAAAAGCTTGCCTTATGTCTGAATACCCTTTATGTAAAATTTGAAATGTTTAGACCAGAAATTGTCTGAGTAATTTGGTTGAGACCGCAGAGGTCAAATTTTTTTACCTTTGACCCCTATTATGACCCCTTAACATTTATTGTTTTGGGCTCAAATCAAGTTATTAAGTTAGATCCATGTCCAAGGAACCTATATCTAAGATTTCAATTGTTTATACTGAAAATTGGCGAAGGAGTTTGGTAGAGTTCTCAAAGGTCAAATCGTTGAACTTTGACCACTTAACAGCCAAATTCCTGATCGAAAACGTATTACAAATATTTTCCCAAATCTCAATACCCTGTATATCAAATTTCGAGTCTGTAGGCTGAAAATTGGCACAGTTATTGTGTAGGGAAATGTACACAGACAGACACTTTCACAGATATATAGATACAACATATTTAACACTTAAATAGCAATAACTTGGCCGAACTTTTGAACACGAGGAGAATTCGAAAAGTAAAAACGCGTAAAGGAATATAACGTAATATTTTGTATGGAAGATCGTAAGCGAAAATAAACACCGATAAAGACAGTTATTTAAATCACTATCAAATTATCTCGAACACACCGATATTTCTAATCCTTGTAAACTCATTTGTAAGCGAGAGAAAACATAGAAATAAACTTTATTATTATTTTGAGTATGTGAAAAAAAAGGGGGCACAGTATTACAACACAACTTTTTACATTATTCCTAGACATCACAACATGCTAAGATGATGACGTTCATTTTTTTTTTTTTTTTTTTTTTAGTAAAGTTGCCGGACATTTCTTCCGACATTAAAAGCCTTACCAAAAATGTAGACAAGGAAAATACATTTCCTAGATTTAGATAACTGGATAGCTTCCGTTATGGACCCTTCATACCACAACATAATGTATATATATATATTTGACGTGTTTCGTTAAGAGTTTGTTTATCCGATCTGTTGATTTTTGCGCTTT
Organism: Euprymna scolopes; assembly: GCF_053919585.1. NCBI lineage: Eukaryota > Metazoa > Mollusca > Cephalopoda > Sepiida > Sepiolidae > Euprymna > Euprymna scolopes. The sequence continues at coordinate 9,367,864 of NC_136505.1, forward strand.
AGACAAAATCCAGTTGTTGACATTAAACCGGAAGTTGATATGCTCACGTATTCCGCAGCAAATACCGAATACTATTTTAATTGGTTGTAATTGGGATATTAACGTTTACAAAATAAAATAAATAAAAATATTGAATAAATATATTAATTTTACGTTAAATATTAGCGATAGACTTACATGCGTAGCTAATAAAGAGCGGTTTTATTTTATGTTTTGATTTTCTTTGTGTCATTAATGGTGACATAGGTGACCCGACGGAAATAATTCGGGTCTGGAATTCCGGTTAGGTCACATGTGAGGTCAAATCCGGGTTATGCGCGAGAGATAAAGTATTATTTATTATTATTTTTTTCTTATCCAAGTTTACTCTGGAAAATGTCTCGTTGAAATTTTGCAGGGATGTTCTTTTAATTTATCTGGGATGGCGTTTCCTACACGACAATCTCTGCGAATGAAATAGCATGTCTGTAAGTGATGGCCGGTTACTTTATTTATTTAAGTTTTATTTTGTCTGCGACAAAGAGAAAAGCCGACATAACATGCGATTCTCTTTTTTTAATGATGTCAAACCTAAAAAAATTGTGTGTGTGTATATATATATATATATATATATATATATATATTGTTGATGTTTGTTTTCACGTTTAAATTTTTTTTGAATTTTTAGTTTTTATTATTTATTTGTTTTGTTTTTTAATTCGTTTTTATTTTTTAAATTTACTTTTGTATACAAACTTTAACAACTTTATTTCGATTTAAATTTAAAACCGAAAATACTTAAAAAGAATATTTTAAAAAAAGTTTGATCAAAATCATAACTGACACTTTAACTTCCTTCACTTTATAACCAAAGTGTAGTATCTGATCTGATTCTACACTTAAACTATTGTCTTGTCAATGAAGAAGAAATCCTTCCCGACTGAGGCAGATTTTTTGTCTCCATCCACATATCTCCCCTTTATTTTTTTCTTATATCAAAACACAATATTTTGTCTATTTCTGGCAAATATAAACACTTATTTTTCTTTTTTATTATTTATTTTAAGACAGCATCATGCAAAATGAGCACCGACCGTGCATTTTTTTTTTTTTTTAAGATAGGATTTTAAGTTTAATTTTTATGGTATGTTTTGTTTATTAAATTTATGGTACTCATGCAGAGAGTGATCCGTGCTGAAATAATAACGTTATTTTAAAAAGCCATTCTTAACATGGGGAGGGGAGTGTTTTGTACCTATTCTGTAATTGGTGCTAGTGCAGAGAGTGCACTATCCGCGCTATTTTTTTAAATCGTATTTCCAAGTTTAATTAAAGTTTTTTATTATTATTATTATTATTATTATTATTATTATTATTATTCAATTGTAATGTTGAAGTATAGAATAGGTAGAAAACACTCTCCCCTCCTCATGTTAAGAATGGCTTTTTAAATAATAACGTTATTATTTACGTCCGGATCACTCTCTGCACTAGTACCCTGTACTTTAACCTTACAATTGAATAATAAAAAAAAAAACTATCATAAAATTTTAATTAAACGTGGAAATACGATTTTTTAAAAAATAGCGCGGCGGATCATCACTCTCTGCATTAGCACCAACTTTAAGTAAAAGTACAGAACGCTATTATCTCACTATGTTAAGAATGGCTTTCTAATTAAGTTATTTCACTACGATCTGTATTCTGCATAAGTACTGACAACGTTTTTTTTTTCGCGACTGCAATAATTTAACTTTTTCATTTAATTAATCGATCATTTATTAAAATCGAAATACGATCACGTAAAATAAAACAATTGTTAAAATCCTTGTGTGTGTGTGTGTGTGTGTACACTTTAAGTGCACACGCACACTGCACTTATTGTACCGTGCTGCTTTCTGCTTTTTATTTTTTAATAGTATTTTCAAGTTAAATTCAAGTTTTACGATATCTTTATTAAGTTTAGGTGAAAGTACAGATTAGTAAGAAAACATCCTACCTTCCCCATGTTATGAATGGCTTTCTAAATAATGTTAGTATTTCAGCACGTTAAGTACCTTTTTTTTTTTTTTCTTTTTGCAAAACTAAATTTGGTTTTTCATAAACAAGTCATTTTAATGTTTTGTCAATAGTTAAAAAGGGGTGGGGGCTTGCTCCTACTACAGGATTTGAATCGAATCAAACTGACTTTTATCGTGGCTACCGTGCTTTTATCGAATTAAAACTTGGGTTTTAAAAATTAGGTTCGGCTCAAATTCTGTAAAAGTACCGGTGAATAGGCATAAACGTCAAGGATCTGTACTTCCGCTTTAAGTTTTAAACCGATTGTTTTTATATTTTAAACACTCTCAGATAAACCATTTATATAAAAATGTTGGGTTTATATGAATTTCAGGTACGTTTGCAGAATACCGTGCTGAAATAACTTTATTATTTAGGAACCTATTCTTAACAAGGTTGGGGTAAGGGCGTTTTGTAACTATTCTGTACTTTCAACTAACAATTTAATAAACAAATGAAATCCTAAAGAAGCTGGAATTTATCTTGCAAATCCAATCTAAAAAAAAAATAAATAACAGTCCGTATTCTATACAAATACCAAAGTTTATCAAAATTATGTATTTTAATGAGAAAAAAAATAAACAAGATTGTTAAAACATGCGAAGTCATGTCCCTTGACGTTTCTATCCATTTACCAAAGTACAAAAATAAAAAAAATTGGATTGTCTCCCAACTTATTGAAAGCACTCAAACTGTTAAGTAGAAAGTCGTTTAAACGGTTTTTAAAATTCTTAGCACTTGTGTATTAAACGATTAAAAGTTTTGGAAAGCAATTAATTTTATGAATAGAGGATGCTTCTACTGAATTTAAACCGAACCAAAGGTACTTCCAACGCGCGCCGCGCCACAGGTTAAACCCCTATGTAACACGATGTAATTGTAATATAATTTAATATTATCATCCTAATTTTTTTACCAACTGCTAATATTTTTTCAAAAATTTTATTGCATACAAAAATAATGAAAATGCGAGACAAAAATCGTGTTTACATTATCGACGCTTTAAAACAACGTTTCTATTTAGTGACGTTTTTGAAGCCGTAGACACACACGTTTTAAAAATCTAGCAAAAAGCAAATAAGGCATATTTTCCTGAAATTTTCGATATTTATTCATTATTAAATAAACTTACATAATAAAAGTAGGTTTTGTTAAATATATTAGAAGAAATATATTTTTTAGGTGTTCTACCCCCCCCCCCCACTATTTCAGGTTACGAAAACTAAAGAAAATAAATGTAGGTTGATAAAAATTTCAGTACTAGTGCAGAGAGTGATCCGCGATCCGGACGTAAATAATAACGTTATTATTTAAAAAGCCATTCTTAACATGGGGGGGTGTACCTATTATATACTTCAACCTTACAATAAAATAAAAAAATATATAAAGCTTTAATTAAACTTAAAATACGATTTAAAAAAAATAGCGCGGATCACTCTCTGCACTAGCACCAAAATTTCAACATTTTTTAAAGCTGAAAAAATCAAATAATTAAATAGTTATATAATCCTGTTATTTTTTTTCATTTACCTTAAAGTTTTAAATAAAATTGGACATAAAATCAATATTATTATGTTAAAAAATAAAAAAAACAATTTTTCTTGATTTTTTTTTCTCGGTAATATAATTATTTGAATCACAACAACAACAACAGAATTCTAAAAAATAATTTTTAAAAAGCTTTAAATGATATTAAATTCAAATATTACGCGATATAAAGTTTAAACAGATTTTTTTATATAACAGGTTTCCAATAATAAAAAAATATTCATATAATAGAATATATGACTCTTGAGATAATAAAAATCACAAAAGCAAAATCGACTAAAAAAAATTCGTTTGGATTTGATTATTTAAAATGACAAATGATAATCCAAACTTGCGCCTTTTTTCCAAAAAAGTACGGAGGTCTGTAGCGATATAATGTTTAGAGACATGTATCAACAGAACAGGTTAAAATTAATTTTCTCGTCTGTGTAGTTCGGTATTCAAAAAATCTAATTATTTTACAAAAGGTAAGTCTTATATTATTTGTTTATCCATTTTTTTATTGTACATTTTATTTATTCATAAATTTTTGCATAAATAATCTTCCATAGAAATTGACGCCAACTATAGTAAACGCACGAAATGATGATGTCACTACTTTATGTGTATAATGATGACGTTTTACACAATTGGTTGGAGGTGCCTAAAATCGAAAACTTAGCTCAAGATGAGGTTATGATTAAAAAAAAAAAAAGTCACTTCTAATAAGATGTAGGTCAAGGTTCACCACTTACAGGAAATGTGGTTCTGTAGAATAACCAATTTATAATCTGGATTTATCAATTTTTAGGACCGAAGTTGCATGTGCCGCAACTTTATGGAAGTCTAAAGTAGGAGTGTATCCGCGGGACCATTAAAGATAAATTCAACGGGAGCGCCGATTAATAGAAAGGTTTCAACAATCCATATCTTCTACAATATAAATCTTACCTGTCTGTTTAATGGATGCATGTATGTCTGTCTAAAACTTTCAACAGAGGCGACGGATTTTCACGAGATCGGTATCGTTTTAGAGCTTGACTCTTCGGACGACAAACATCGAAAAATTGACTACAACCATTAATTCCTTCGCCTTCAACTGGGCACTTTTCTACAAGGAGGGGTCGCTTTTTTCGCCGATATTTTTGAAAGTCATTCCCTCTTATCGATTGAGTAGCCTTAATTTAAACCTTCGCCAATTCCGATTTGGCAATGAATGTAACGACAAATACGTCACGTTTTTTTTATCTGTTCACGTTCTTTTCAAATGCTTGCCTACTTCCACTTTGTTTTTTTTTTTGTTTTTTTTTTTTCAACACGCACCACGAACGGGGACTCAGGCTAGTCTTTACATAAAAAATAAAAATGAAATCCGGAAAATAACGACACTCGACAAAAAACACGAAATCACTGTATTAATATGAAATTAATTTCTTTGTGTTGGGAATATTAGTATAAATCGTTCCAACATAAGTGTTTTCTTGTGTAGAATGTTCATAATGAAGGATTAATGAAGTGAGTATTTTGTGAGATTAGCACGAGGTTTGAAATTACTGATTTTTTTATGACCAGAATGGTTAATGTGGTTATTTTCTGAGAAAAACAGTCCATAAATCATGTAAGCGAATGTGTGTGTGTGTCTTCATATCGTAAGAACAGTAGTTTGAAATAAATTTTTAAAGGAATGTTTAAATCCTCGTTCGTGGTAACTTTCCATGATGGGAATTAAAGTTAATGTGCATTGTGCGTAATATCAGAACGGGGGGGGAGTTATCCTGAACCCGTGCTGTTCTTGAGAAATCGAAGAGGGAAACTAACTTGATTTTTGGCGGGCAAATCTTTAAAACGTTTCGGCCTGTTCACTGTATTTCTACACAAAGGAATGTAACATAGTTCCTTTTGTTTTATGTATGCGTAGGAGGGTTGCATCACACTGTCATGTACCAATGCGTTCTTAATACACGTTGGCGTTGAAGTGGTGATCACTATCAAATGTTCCTGCCGGGGATTTATTGCGGTTGCTATACTTCAAACTCTATAGTAACCCCAAACTATTTATTCAAAATGTTGCCATCCGGACTTGGGGTTTAGATATCATAATAATGGCGTGTACAATATTAAATATTGCCAAAGAAATTAATAAAAATACAAGTTATTTTTTTATTTTTTTAATTTTAGTTCATCTCAAACAAAACATATTGACACTGAGATGTAAAAGGGTCACTGTAGATTAGGGACCAAGTTTTCAAGGGCATCCTAAGTCAAAAGTTGCATTGTTAGATGTTTTTTCTAATTACATTTAAATTTCTATGTGTCAGTACGATCAGGGAGCAGGGAAGGAGTGCAAAAGTTCAAGGAAAGAAGCTACTAGAGTAGAAAGCTCTCCAGGATCTGGGGAGCTCCACAGTGAATGTATTGGAGTTAGCTGATTGGCGAGTTGTTCAGGTGTTTTATGTGTGTGTGGGGGGGGGACACCAGTGAAACAAGTTTATCGCTACACTTTTGATTGAACTATTTGTAAAACAAGTACAGCGATACAACATTGTGGCTCGGTGAATAGTGAGAAGGTCCTACGATGGAGTACTGTTGACACATCTGGGCAGGAGCTGCTAGAAGCATCTTCTCTTGCCTTGACAGAGTGCAAAATAGACTTCATAGTATAGTAGGGGAAGCCCTTTTCTCTTCCCTGCAACCTCTTTCCCACAGAAGAGACGTTGCGAGCCTGTCTCTGCGCTATCGTTATTTTCATTTTCATGGTGAGTGCTCATCTGAGCTCCAATCTATGGTTTCCTCCTTGCCAAACT
>NC_136505.1:9389154-9446654 GCF_053919585.1 Euprymna scolopes
AGATCAATCAGTCTTCGCTGCATCATGAGTTGTTCGAATCTGTGATGAATCAAGAAGTTATCAGCCACCTCATTAAAAATAATCTACTCAGTGACAAATAATATGGATTTCGTCCAGCAAGATCAACATCTGATGTGCTGACTGTAATATCACACATGATCAATAAATCTATTAATGGGGATTTTAATTCTAGCTCTTCCTATATCAAAGGCATTTGATAGGGTTTATCACAAAGGTCTGCTTCACAAGTTTGCTGGCTATGAAATATCTGGAAATCTCCTCGGCATCTGATAAAGCCATGTCTTCACAAAAACCTCATCAGTTTGCTGAGTATTTAAAAACACTGAAGATTGGTTTTCTGCATCTTGGTACAGACCAATCAGTTTTCACTGCATCATGAATTGTTTGAATCTGTGATGAATGAAGAAGTTGTCAGTTACCTCTGCAAAAAACAATCTATTCAGTGACAAATAATATGGATTTCGTCCTGCAAGATCAACAGCTGATTTCTTGACTGTAATATCACACAGGATCAGTGAATCCACTAACAGAGGCTTCATTCCTAGAGAGAGAGATGTTTATTATATTAAAAGTTCTCAATATAGTTTGGCACAAAGGTTTGCTCTACAAGTTTATTAGTTATGGAATAACGGGAAATGTTTTCTTGACCATCAAATCCTTTCTCTCTGATAGATTGATAAAAGTTGTTGATGGTTAGAAGTCGCAAATATACTGTATCAATATACTGCAAAATGTATGTCTGGCATCTGTTAGGATGCCTCATCCCCAACTGGAACAAAAATTAAAAAATAATAATAAAAAAATAGTTAATAAATCTTATAGCATCCACTATGACTACGCGATTCTTACAGCTTCATACACCTAGAAAATGGAGCTGTTAAACTTGACGTGGTGATATGGGATAAAAGGGAGAAGTAGCAACCCTAGTTGAAGTCAGTGTCTCTAATGATGCTTGCTTAAACAGAGTGAGAGGAAGAAGAAATAGAAGCCTTATGAACAGTATGAAAAGAAACTAGAATCTTTGGAAGATCTCCTTTTTTTTCCATTTATCTATATGTATAAAAGGCAAAATGTGTGTGACCATTTCGTGTATGTCTCGCAAAGGCTTCTTTCGCACATGCTCCCGGGGTGGTTACTATCGCTTACAACTGTTTATATACCCCCTATATAATAATATCTACGATTTGGCAACACGTGTAGCGTCTAGATTTACTTACAGCGACTTTTACAAAATTATTGCTATTTTGGCTTCTCGCATGTTGATTCGGCTTTTTTGTATAAAAAACGAAACTAATTCAAAGCTAACACAGTGTTCTCGGCATTGCGCCGGGAACGTCCACAAGCAATCAGCTTTCATCAATTTGGGGCTAAACTCCTTATATCAAACAATTGCTAATCCCCTTTCATTTGGGGAGCCGGTTTTCCCCCCACCATCATCTTGGGGAAGCGAAAACTGCCCCGCATTGAAACAAAGTAAACAAACCCCAAAAAGTTGTCCCGCCTTAAATAAAATACTGCTACGTCATCTCGTAACACTCCCGCGATGACCTCATTTAGCGGCTATCTGTCAATCAAACCTCTTTCACTCGCTTTATAAGCCTTATTTTGACACTCTAATAAATTCCTCTTACTCCTGACCTAGACGGTTAAGTGGTTGGCATTTGTTTCACTTCCGCATCAAGGCTTCCAGGTTCAATCCCGCCTCCTGACCAAAACTATTTTTTTTTTCTTTTACATCTTTAAACACTCGGGCAACGTTTTTTTTTTTTTTTTTTTTTTTTTTTACTTCACTTATTCTTTAGATTACCTATCCCCCCCTCCTCCTATATACACAGCGTTTTTTTGTTTGGGTTTTGGTTTTTCCGATTTTTTTTAACATCGTTTCAGGGTTATTATTTATCCCCCCCCCCATACACACACCTACAAACACCCGGGCAACGCCGGGTCCCCCACGCTAGTATATATATAAAAGCGAAAATGTGTGTATGTATGTTCGCTTTTTGTGTATGTCTCCAAAAGGATTTTTTCCGCGGCTTCTCGAGGCTGTCGCTCATTTTTAAAACTTTTTATATCACGTTGAAATCATAATATCTACGAGTTACGAACGAAGGTTGCCTGTCTATTTAATTTGCCCGACTTTGAAACGTTAAATATTCAACATTTTGGGATCGCCGCATATTGCTTTCATTTTTCGGTATTAAAAAACGAAACTCAATTCAAATCCTGGCCCACGGCCAGTGGTCTCTAGAAAGTGATGTAACGTTTGGTCAATGTCGGCTTATCGTTATCATATCCGACGGTTGCTTTCATTTTGAGACGAGACACTCCCCTAATAAATGGGGAAGCAGTTTTTCCTCAAAGTTAGGTAAAAACAAACAAACCGGGTTATTGACCTCATTAAAAACTGTCCCACAGAAAATGTTAACTGCTGAATAGCTATTGCTTTGCTTACATCGTCGTAACGCTCGCACAAAATGTTAACTCACCTGTCAATTCTCTTCTTACTTAAATAAATTCAAACATCTTTCAGTAACTCGTTCTGGCTGGGCGAGCGGTTAACGTGTCATGTTTTTTTTTTCACATTTTAGTTTCCAACTTCGCCTCAGGGTTTCGGGTTCGATTCTACCAACTTACCAAAACTTTCTTTTTCACCCCCCCCTGGTTTCTTTTTGATTTAAGAGCAAGATAGGTTATAAGAGTAGTAGTTGATGGGCAAAAATCAGAAGCTCACAGTATAAATGCTGGAGTCCCTCAGGGGTCCATCCTGGGCCCAACTCTTTTCCTGATCTACATCAATGACCTCCCTTCCAAATCACATCCTTACATCATTCGTAGACATTTTTGCTGACGACACTACCATCTATGGTAGCACATCTAAGACAGTAAACGACCAAGTTCTCTCCGATTCTCTCTCCTCTGATCTTGATCACATTGTACAATGGGGAAAGGAGTGGCTGGTTACTTTTAATGAATCTAAAACCAAGCTTCTATCTTTACATCATCAACGTTCTGATCCCCATCTGGCATCAATTAAAATGAATGGCTCTCGTCTTGGGGAGGCCTCAAGTTTTGACAGGCTTCTGGGCTTGACCATTACTCCTGATCTTAAATGGAATACGTACATCAAATCTGTTGTCAAGGCCGCTGGAAAAATGGTGGGATCCTTCTATAGATCCAGTAGATATCTCACTGCTGATGCAATTCTCTATCTATATAAGAGCCAGATACGTCCAAGGATGGAATACTGTTGCCACATATGGGCAGGAGCTGCTAGAAAAGACTTGTCCTGCCTTGATAGGGTTCAAAATAGACTTCGTGGCCTGGTGGGAGATGTCCTTTTCTCTTCGCTGCAACCTCTATCTCACAGAAGAGATGTTGCGAGTTTGTCTCTGCTTTATCGTTATTTTCATGGAAAGTGTTCGACTGAGCTTCAATCTATGGTCCCCCCTCGCTAAACTTTCACAAGAAACACTAAACTAGCTGAAAACATTATCAATAATTTTCTACACTCTTTATCTGTGCCTAAACCTAAACATAGATTCCATGATCAAAGCTTCTTTCTTAGAACTGCACGCCTGTGGAATTGTCTTCCATTTTCCTGCTTTCCAGCTGTCTATAATATGGTTGTCTTCAAGTCCAACGTGGACAAGTTTCTGATGAGCCGTTCCACTTAAGTTAACAAATTTACCGAACTTTCATTACTATCGATTACTATATTGTCCTTTTGACTACTCTACACTCTTTAACCCTTATCCTTGAATGGCCTATCGGCCTTGATAAGTGGTGCCGCCTATGTAAAAAAAAAAAAAAAAAAAAGCACACACACCTCGTAACACCCGGGCAACGCCAGGTACCCCCGCTAGTTAATTATAAGAGCAACTGGACTCATAAAAAAAATTTTTTTTTAAATGCCTGGCAAATATATCCAGTGAACCAAGTGCAAGTTGGTTGAAGTTTCTGAAATAGTGGATGAATGTCTGGCATCCAGTAGGATGCCCTATCCCAGCAAAAAGATTAAAAAAAAAAATGTAAAAAAAAGTAGATGAGAATCTTTCTGATTCTCTCTTCAAACTTGAAATATGTTATGCAATGGGAGGGGGAAAGTGGTTGGTTAGTTTTAATACATCGAAAACCAATCTTCTCTCATTTCATCATTGACACTTGAAACCTTGCTTTACCTAGGTTGAAATGGCTGGAGCTCCCCTTGAGGACGCCCCCTTGTTTTGATTAGCTTCTAGGACAGACGTTCACCCCAGATCTGAAATAGAAAACTTGCATCAGATTTGTTTCTAACGTCTCCAGAAAAACGGTTGGATCATTCTATGCCCCAGAAAATATCTCAATCCTGATACAATCTTTTATCTGTATATGAGCGAGATATGTTAGAAGATGGAGTACCGTTCAAAGCACTCATTCCTGTCTAGACAAAGTACAAAATTGACTTTGAAATCTAGTGGGGGGAATTCCCCCTACTCTTCCCTGCAGCCATTTTATCAAAGAAAAGATGTTGCTCAATCATTATTTTCATGGTAGGTGTTCGACTGAGCTTCAATCTACCCCCCCCCCCGTAAAACATTCACAGCAAAAACTCATCTAGTTACAACTACTTTCTTTTGTTTGCCTAAAACTAAATGGAACTGCAATGAGTTTCTTTCCAAGAACTGACACCTTGTAGAACACAGGATTGCTTCCCAGTTATCTACCACATGATTGTTTTCAAGTTCAATCTTGACAAATTTTTGATGAGCTACCTCATTGAATAATCAATTTCAACTCGGATCCAATTATGGTCTGCAATCCTCAAGGTGTCTTTCACCATCCCCTTAACACAAACCATTAACCTCGAGTAGTCTTTGGGTCTTGATAAGCCATGACTCGTTAGTAAAACTAAGAAATGGTTGAGTACTTGAAAATCTAATAATTGCGTTTCATTTTATGTGATCATCATGAGTCGCATCTTCTGCTTGTTGCGGATTGCAAAGCCACGTGACATTTTTTTTCGCCATTCCTTTCGATCCAGGGCAAGTTAGTTTATGGACGCTCAACTGTGGAAAAATGTCCAATCAAAAACATTTTCTCTCCACTTTCTCCTTGGCTTTCCTCTGACTTTTTTGCCTTCTAACATGCTCTTAGAGCATAACTTTGACAGGCCAGTGGTTGATCGTTTTATATGGCCAAAACGTTTAAGGTTTCACTTTTGATTTTATTAAATAGAGAGTGTAGGGAAGTAGTTTGATGGAGGGTGGATTTTTTTTTTTTTTTTTTTTTTTTTTTTTTTTTTCGATAAGGTGATGTTCTCGTAATGAAACGCATGACGTGATTTTGAAACACCTCACTCCGATTGGCTAGTGTTATACAATCAAGTACTGGGGGGGGGGGCGTAAATTAAATAAACTTTTACTTTAACAGTTATCGGCGTCCTTTTCGATTTTATGTGATAAAAAGATTAAATACAAAAGCCAGGAAAAACATTAGTTTATCGCTTTTCCATGGTAAAATTAATGTTTACCTTAAAAAAAAAAAAAGTCGTTTCCGATTCTTAAATGAAATTATGACTTTGAGTTATCGTTTTTCCTTAGCTAGCTTCTTTCTTGTTTAGAAATGAGAGCTAATATAATTTTCTGTTCTCGTTTTCATTTCTGCATTTCATAGGTTTTAAACAAAATAAGTCGGGTGCATTGAAAGATGGACACCCTCAGTCATCAACATTTCCTCCTCTACAAAAAAAAATGAGGTGTTACTTTTTTTACACGATGATGTGTGAACACCTTAAAAAAACTTAGCAGACAGAAGAAAAACAATATTTAGAATTTAAAATAATTTCGTATATAAATTTAATGTAAAATGTTTCTCGTTTCCAGGCTATTCTAATTTATTCGGGTTGTTAACTATTTTTTTTTTTTTTTTTTGTAGCCGGCAAAGTCGTAAAACCACATAAAAAAGTAGATCCGCCCCCCCCCAACACACACACAGAATTTATCTCCCATAACAAAAAATCGTTTATTTCTGTAAAACGTCAAAATAAACCGGAAATTGGGGGGGGGGATCATTTTACGTTAAATTTATATCCAAAATTGATCTGACACTCTAAATGTTAAAAGTATTTTATGTTTTCTTTTCAGGGTGGTCACAAGTAATCACCGAAATAAAGTATATTTTCGTTGCGGGTGGGGGGGGGGGTAATAATGATTTAATTGCGTGTGTAAATCTACAATTACCCTAAGTTTGGGAGTAACGGTGAAATCTATTTCGTTGTATATAATTTACGTGACTGAAATAGGAATTAACCGCTTTTTGCTTTCAAATTAATTTTTGGCCGATTAAAAGACGGACAGCACGTACGTAATCTTTTCGTTATTATTTCTAAACTGTTTATTCACACGGCAAAGCAATCATATTTTATGGTAATTGAAACTTCATATCTTGCTTTGTATTCATTTATTTTTAGACGAAAGTGTCTTGCTAGTCGATCATTTCATAATATACTTTTGGTGCTTATTCAAATTGGCACTTATGGCGGGAATTAAACGTAAAGTAGATACAGAAAAGTCTGTATGATGTACGCCTCGCCCCTCGGTACAGAACAAAGATGTCATATTCCAAAAATTACGTAATAGTCTTTTTGTTTTTTGTTTGTTTGTTTTTTTTTTTATTCAAGAAAATCAAACTTTACGACTAAGCGAGTGTTTTCGTCAGGCGTGATGAAATCCGATGAAATAAATAAGGGAGAGACAACTCTAATTGAAGTGTAGAGGTAAAAAATCAGCCTTATATTCAATACAGTTTAGTAGTAATTTAAGAAAATAAAATTGATTTTACTACTAGTAAAATCAATTTTATTTTGATTTTCTAAGTTAAATAGTTATTTAAAAAAAAAAAAAAAAAAAAAAAAAAAGCTACTCTTGCAGAATTTGACCTGGATCCTCGGGTATGGCCTGGGCTCGACCGGCAATCACCGAATTATTTATTTATTTTATTTATTTTATTTTTTTTTTTTTTTTTGTATAACAAAAATGTAATTTTTTAATTTTTGGGGTAATGGAAAGGATAGATTTTTCTGTTTATTTTTTTTTTTTTTTTTACATTTGTTGATAAAATTCTTATAATCTTTTCTGTACTATTATTCAACAATTCACGGTTTTCATGAAAAGCATTCTGTCAATTTTCTTTAAATAAAAAACAACCAAAAAAGTAAGCTTTGTTGAAAAAAAAAAATGTACTTTCACCTAATAATTTACGGTTAAAAAGAAACATTAATCTATTCTTGAAAAAAAATTGCTAAAAAATATATAATAAAAAAAACAATACAAAATGCAACTTTTCTTGAAAAAAAATTAAATATATATATTCAGTAAATTTACAGTAGGTTTTTGTTTTTTATTTATTGTATTTGTTTGTTTGTTTTTGTTTTTTTTCTCTCGGTTTGTTTGTTTTTAAATTCGTCTGCATCTGTTACTTTGCTCGGCTTAATCCGGTGACTGCCGATCGAGCCCGAGCCATAATTGACAGAAGATCTCGACGATCCGGGTCCAATTCTCCAAGAGTACCAAAAAAAAAAAAAAAAAAAAATACTTGATCGATTTACGTCATTTTTGGAATATGACATCTTCGGTTTGTGACTGGTTCGTACATTATACAGACTTTTTGTATTTTCTTTACTTTTGATTTCCATCATAAAGTGCCAATTTGAATAAGCACCATTTTTTCCCCCCCGATTAAATACGAAAGTATATAAAAGGTGCTTGTGTAGATTGATGATATTTGCTGATTAATTTTCAATTTAAATTAAACCAACTACAAAGATGTACTTACCAGATATAAGTAAGAATTCACTGTGGGATTAAAACAACAAAACACGTGTCCATGGATGATTTAATTTGAAAAATATATGTCGCTCCCCATCTGGGGGCATCACATTGGCAAAGGGAAAATATTTCCAACTAGCATTTGAAATGACCTTCGGATCAAGATCACAGTGTAGTATCTGTTCTGATGCTACACTTCGTTTTTTCTGTCCTCAGTCGTGGAGGAGAAATCCTTCATGACTGAGACAATTTTTATTTTTGTTCCTATCCAGACTGCCCCCCCCTTTTTTTTTTTTTTTTTTTTTTTTTTTTTTTGAGAGCTGCATTTTTCCCCACATTAAAAACCGACCTTGTGTCTAACTCTGCCGTTGTGGGGAGGTAAATAAATATGAACATTTACAAAAAAAAAAAAATGTGGTTCATTCTAGCACTAATGAGAGTTGGTTTAGTGGCAAAGCTTCAAGCTTCCAACTCTAGGATCCTGATTTTGAATTTCACTTGGCTCAGCCATGCTGCTGAGTCATAGACAATGAAATATGTGTCCATGGATGATTTAATTTGAAAATATATATATATAGATAGAGAGGGAGATGAGAGCTAGATAATTGTTTTCTATAAATTACAGGGTTCGTACAGACTTGAAGTCTTTGAATTTTGCCTTGAAAAGGCCTTCTTTCTATTATTACCTTGAAAAATCTTTGAAAAGAAGTTTCTTGAAAATGCCTTAAAAATTATATTCTTTATGTCCAGTAGAAATTTGTGTCGAAATATTAGAAATAAAATCGAAATAAATACTATCAATTATTTTTTTAAGTATTAATAAAAAATATCATTAACATATTTTTTTTTAATATTGAAAATAAAATCGAAGTACATTATTCTGAAATTGCATAGTATTGTGGATACAAGAGTTACGTCCCTTTATCACAAAACTATCTTGGATAGTTTTGTGATAAAGATTGAAATTTCGATCTTTTTTTTTTTTTTTTTTTTTTTTTTTAAGGAGCCATGAATAAAAATACCCCCCTCCCCGCCCCAATTAAAAATTAGGCTGGTTGGACAAAAAAAAAAAAAAAAAATTAGCAAGACAGTCAAAATTTAAAAGTCGTAAAGAATTAATATTTGAGATAAAATAAAAAGCATTTAAAACTACTTTTAAAAAAAACACAAAAAATGATGCAGGTAAGTTGCAAAGTAACTTTTTTTTGCTATGGTAACATTTATTTGTTGTATATTTGAGGGTTTTTTTTATCACTTTTTCAAGTTGATATGGATTGTAAAACTAATCCAAAATTTTGTTTTGAGAACTTGAATTTTGTTTGAAGAAAACCTTGAAAAGCTGGACGAACCCTGAATTATCTATGTATAGTTCAAGTAAAAATAAGTTCATGAATAATACCAACACTACTCGTTTTTGAACTGAATAAACGCTTTAAAATAAGTTTTAAATACTAAAAACTTATCCAGATAGAGGCAAGAGTAACTTATCATGGCTTTTGGTTACACTTCTGAGGAGAAATCCTTCACGACTGAGATAGTTTTTATTTTTATTCCTTTTCTCCGCATTAAAAAACGACCCTGGTTGTCTACCTCTGCCCTCGTGGGGAGGCAAAGTAAATAGGAACATTTATTTATATATTTTTTTTTTTTTACCACTTTTTCATTTTTATTTGTCGATAGCAAAAAATGACCAATATTTCTTTTTGAATTTAACACTGTTAAGAAAAAATGAATCTTTCCTGTAAAAATAATCGTCATTATCAGCTAAATAAATAATTAAATAAATAAAACTAATGCCTCATCTTTTTTTCAAATGGTATCAATGTAACTATGTATGGTATAATTCACGTTGACACACCGGTTTCTGTAAGATGATCAAAGTTAAGCAACATTGAGCTTGGTCAGTACTAAAATGAGTGACCATTTGGGAATTCTGTTTTGTATGTGTTCTCTGTTTATGTTGACATTGTTTCCAGTCATCTTGCACTTCTCCCTGCCACTGGACTCAAGCAGTGCCGATTCAGGAGAGGTGTGGTTTGGGCTTGCGCACCCCTTGCCTCATAATTACATGCACAGTTATCCTTACAGGGGGTATCCATTGTCTTTTGAGACTGAACAGGGGTATCGATTAATGTAACTTTTTTAAAAGAATATTTTGTTTTCTTACCATAAAAATAATTGCCTGCTAAATATTTAATTTTTTTTTAAAAGCCATTTGATGTAAGAAGTTAAAAAAATACTACTTCATGGTCAAAAAACTTGCCAACTATGGAGTAGATTCTGACCTAGAAAAAAGCAATTTTCCCTCTTTGTCAGAAACATCGTTCATGGAATGTGAGGACTAAAGGGCAAAATGAGGGAAGCGAGAATTATGTGATTGCCAAAAGTGAACTCACCTACTCTCCTTGGTTAATAGCATGAATGTTACTTTTGGGGATGCATTTATATATATATATTTTTTTTTTTTTTTTTTATATATATATATAAAATGGTTGTTTTAATCGACGGACGACATGAGTCGATTTGGGAACAATTCATTTTTAAATGGGTAAATTCGGAATTGTTTACCTTAGCAATATCGGATTATTCACCAATCACCATCTTTATTGATAGGGCGATCTTATTTTATAAATGTACGGGAAAGCTGATAATGTACATACGAACATGTGAAATGTCTCCGCATAGTATTATTATTATATAGATGTATTTAAAAATGTTTAAAATTTACGTAACAAAGTCGTGTCTCTGAAGAAAGATTTGGTATTTCTTATCAGCAGGAGCAGTCTTTGTCTACGGTTTACTGTATGTATTTATTTGCTTCCCCACCAAAGCAAATTAGGCACAATGCCGTTTTTAATGTAAGCAAAAAGGGGGCACTCTGGTTACCAATAATAATTGTCCCAGGATAGAGGGTTTCCCCTCCATTGACTGGTACAAATTACCTTAAGTGCAGCATCTGCAGAACAGATACTACACTTTGATCCCGGCCCGTTACAGTTTACGTGCATGACAGTTTAGTAGTAATTACCAATTGAACAGTGTTGTTATGGTCCTGTGTGTAACTCTAAAAAACATCCAGTAGTGAGGCCCCATTTTGGGGGCTGTGGAGAGTGTAGAGTTGCCCCTTAGTTACTTTGGCCCAGAGTGGTAATACCTGTTAGGACCGCCTGTGAATTTAATATTCCCTTAACGTATTCTCCTTTAGAGGAAGGGAGTTCAACTCACCAAGAGTGAATGCCATACAACAAACAATAAGTGCTGTCATGCTAATGTCAGAGAAAAACATTTACAGTAAAAACTTGTCTAGCTACAACCATTGTAAATACTTGTCCTTTCTTTCTGTGTGTACTTAAAATTAAACAGAACTTCAATGAACATTTTTTTTTTTTTTTTTCAAGAACTATCTGTAAAACACAATACAATGTGTCTGCTTCGCAGCTGACTATAATACGGTCAAGTTCGATATTAACAAATTCTTGTCAAGCTACCCTCTTAAATAATAAAATCCTGCCCAGTTTCAACCATCATCCCCAAGGAATCCTCTCCTCATCCACCTGACAAACTCCTTAACTCTTATCAAATGAGCGTTGACCCTTGATTGGTAATGACTCATTAGTACTCTTCTTTCAGGAAAAATGATTCAGGCTTATTTAGTAAGCAGTGTGCGAATGTAATTTATGCATGAGTGATTTTGTACATTGCTTGTGTCATTTAGACTTGGTTTTGTCTGCAAACAGGTTAGTAATAGTTCATAACAATGTTGTGACTGACAAGGGTTGTGCGGCAAGTTGAGTCTCTAACTACTGCTTGGGTCGTCTTATAATTAGTCAATACAAAACAAGTACTCAGCTCTCAGAGCAACTCTTTTTTGGTTACTGGAATTCGACATCAACCAGTTGAAATGATCAATTTGTAAATAATTATGCAAATTGTTTTATTCCTACTGTGAAAATGAGTTTCTGCATGGACCTGTGGTGCAGTGGTTAGAGTACTTGGAAAAATCAATTGTAAAAAGTGATATTCTCTTGAAGGTTGAAGGTTCAATTCTCTTTGTGGGTGACCAAAAATAAAATTGTGAATTACTTAGGACCTCTATCCAATCATTGCTGACGGAATGAGAGTATGCTACCCCCCTGTGAAGTAAATAAACAGTTCCGTTCCAAATTCTGTCCAAATTCCTGATTTCAACAAGATAAACCTGAAGAAGGTTGAAAGGTACATCGACCGAAAGAACACAAAAGAATGATACTTGATTTTTGCCTTTTTAAAACTTTAACCCTTCATTATGTAGATTATTAAAAAAAATATTTGTTAATTTTAGATGGTGGCATACTGAAAGTAAACAATGGACAGTTGCAATCTGGGAATATCTGGCATCTACCCAGATACTGAACTAATACTTACAAGGCATGTTTGAATCAATTCCCACTTTATTTATGCCGTTATTTTATGACTGAACGAATTAGCTCAACCAGGTCATAAAGGGTTAATTGCACTGAAAGTAATTGAAGATGCTAGTCACACAAGCTAGCATATCTGTCTGGCCGTTCAGGTGACGGGATCGGGGAATTAAAAAGAAGAAAAGAAAAATTTAAGTTTGTAGATGGATTCTTTATATACGTGTGCGCCATTATTTTGCATATAAGGGGAATAGTGGCTTCAAGAAGGACGAATTGGAGAGAACAGGTAGTCTAGTTGTGGCAGCCAAGAGAGAGAATAGACATTAAGAGTTGGTGTTGTGAATTATGGTTTGGGTTAAGGAGTTGGAATGAATTGTGGCATTGGTGTAAAGGAATTCTGAGAATTTTTTTTTTTTTTCTTTTTTCCCTCACAATGCAGTCACAGTGGGGGAAACTGAAAAAAGAGAAATGTGGTCAAGATGGTGGGTGACAGTGGAGAAGGAGTGCCACCAACTGTTATCTGTCAACTTGTATCACTAAGCAGTCAGCAGGTTATGGTTAAATAAGGCCAGGGTTCAGAGTGCTTCGATGCTATAATTGGTTTTCTAAAACCAATGTACATGTGGGTCTCTTCACTTAAACAAATTCCAAATTTACAGCTCTCTAACTCACAAGTGGTTGGTTCTCGGCAGGGGAGTTTGAAGTTTCTTTCCAACTCATGTAATCTTATTGTCTTGCATGGTCTGCTACGGTCAGAGATACGGTGTACATTAGGAGAAAGTCACCAGACTGGGTTAAATGCTGCGATGAATATCTCTACTATTCTATAAAAGTCACTTTCTGTGAGTTTCTTCCTCATAGGTTCCGAAATTGCTGAGCCTATCTTTTGCAAATTTTACACAAAAATAATTTATACATCTGGCAGTGTTCTTAGAGATGTTTTGTACAGAAATTCATCTTATAAGTTTTGAAAATCCAAAATACGTAATCTTAAAAACAGTCTTTTTTTTCTATAGATAAAAAAGAAGAGGGAATAGTTTACATTGCACCAGCAAGGGAGATAACAAAATCTTAGCAATTCATTTCTTCTTAAACAAAAAGAATTATTGTCTGCTGGAAATATAGCTCAATAGTAGAGCATTCGACTACAGATCGAATGATCCCATGGTCAAGCTCAGGTGTACCTCACCGTTTTATTTTATTTTTTTTCTTATTAATGAGTTAAATTTACGATTAAAGAAGAGGTACCATTTAAAATCGCTGCAAATCATTTCTTGATTTGCATATTTTAAAAGTAAACATTAATTGGAAGTGACTTTTCCGGGGCATTCATTGTCAAGCCCAAATATCAGCTGAAGTGATATTATAAAAAACACAGCAGGCGAATTATTCCTCGTAATATATAATATTCAATAGAGGATGGATTTTATAATAATACGTACGCAATCTGCATAAATTAAAATATCATGTTTAAGTGTATTGTATGACCGGACAATGCCGGGGCGTACAGCTAGTATTTACTGGTATGTATTATAATTTATTTAGAGTTTTTAAATATAAAGCAGACTTGTGTGTTTTTAAATGATTTTATGGATGTAAATTTCTTTTTCCAAAGTGAAAACAAGTTTGTGGGCTCGGTAGCTGAAATTGTAGACACTGACTCTCTGACTCCTAATTAATGAATTTATTTTTTATATTTATATATATATATATATATATATATATATTTTTTTTTTTTTTTTTTTTTTTTTTTTTTTTTACATTTTCACCCCAAACAAGGCACATTGCCATTTTGATGTAGGGGCTACTATCAGGGACATAAGCTACAGGGGCACTATGTGGGGAGTTGGGCAGCAAGATGTCGGTTCACATTACACTTGAACTTCTGCATGTCAGTACAGTTGGAAGCAGGAACCCGGAAGGATATTCCAAAGTCTAGCAGTTCTGGGGAAGAAACTACTGGAGTAGAAGGCTCTCTTACATCTAGGGATCTCAACTTTGAAAGGGTGGGATTTTGTTGCTTGTCGGGTTTGTCGAGGGTATTTACGTTGAGGGGGTACAAGTGCTTGCAGTCCGTCGGAGCATTCACCATTAAAGTACTTGTTGAACAGGCAGAGGGATGCTACATTTCGTCGATGGGACAGAGGTAGAAGTTGAAATGACAGTTCAGGACCTATCAGGTTGACGACTCTCTTTTGAACCTTGTCTAGGAGTGAGAGACGCAGATGCACCAGCCCAAATATGACAACAATATTCCATACCTGGGCGAATGGTTGCCTTATAGAGGTACAGGATACTTTCGGGCGTTAGTAGCTTCTAGCACGGTAGAGAGAACCTGCCCCTCTCGCAGCGGTCCTGGCAATGCTTTCAATGTAATTGTTCCAACTCATGTTTCCTGTGAACGTTATGCCTAGGAGTTTAAAAAATGTACTTTCAGATAAAGAGTTTTTGGCCATTGCTATTGGTAGTAGAGAAGGTTTCTTGTAATTATTGAAGGAAACAAGTTTAGTCTTGGCAGCATTGAACGTGACCATCCATTTTTTTTGTCCCAATTTTACTACAGATTGGAGGTCGTCCTCTAGTCTTTCTGCCATTTCTTTAGATATGTGTTCATTTGTTTTCCTGTTGTGTCTGTTATAGAGCATGGTGTCATCAGCATATATACCCATCTCACAGACAGTTTTGTCAGGGAGGTCATTTATGAATATTAGGGATAATAGAGGTCCAAGGATAGACCCCTGAGGCACTCCTGCATTTATATCATATTGTTTAGATGTACGACCATCGAGGACAACCTGGATTTTTCTCTTTTCTAAGAAGGATTTAATTATGTTAAGTATTCTTCCAGTGATACCGTATGATCTGATTTTCTTGAAGACCTTCATGCCATAACCTGTCAAAAGCCTTAGATATATCTTTTCATTCTAAGTCCATAGCTTTATGATGATATTACGTTTCTGAAATTTTTTTATTTATTTTTTAGATGAAAATTGATTATTTATATTATAACTGGTTCAACTCCTCTGGATGTTGAAGGTTCAAACCTCAGTACGGGCGACACTAAAAAATACAATTGCGAATTACTTCAGATTACTACCCTGTCATGGCTGACTGAACGAAAGCATGCTATCCTCGTGAATTAAATTAAAAGGTTCTGTTAGAAATTCTGTGCAGATTCCAGAGTTCAACAAGACACAAGTAATGAAGGTTACATCGACGGAAACGTTGTGGAAATAACAGTCAAGATGAAAACGGTCATCTGAAGAATCCAAAATAATACTCTGCGGAAATTCTCGCAAAACGTAAACATTTATAAATAATCGTTTTCTTGTGAACAAGATTCAATGCCACAAAATGTTATAATGATTGCATTAAGATTTGCCCTAATCTCACAGCTGTCAATTAAATTATTGTATTTCTGTTTTTGTTATTTATTTGAAGTACAAACATATGTGACGTGTGTTTTCAAATGACTAAATAGTTTTTTTCTTCTTTTTTTTTCTCTTTTTTTTTTTTTTTTTTTTTTTTCCAAAGAACAAAAAAAAAAGACAACATATTTACATTTATTGAAACTGACGATCAGACTTCTTTCTTAATAGGTATTCCAAACCAAAATTTTATTTTCATTATATCTAAGGTGGGGGGGGGCACTTAGATGTGCAAAATATGAAGTACTTGTGACACGGTGGTGGTTGTGGGGGAAGGGGACATTGCCCGGGTGTTCTCAAAAAAAAAAACAAAAAAAAAATGGGACTTGGATGTCATCAGGCAGAAACGAAACCGAAAACAAAATTTTGTAAACAAAAAGAAAAAAAAAAAAAAGATTGACGTGTGTCGGGCGTGAACTTGCATAACTCAAGTTAGCAAACAAACGCTTTTATCAATTGGCCCCAGGAGGATGCAGATGTCTTAACATCCCAAATTTAGCGATTTCAAACGGTTAGTGCATGAGCAGTTTGCAAACCACGTCAAAAGCAAGGTTTTTAATTATCCCATGCTTCAAACAAAATAATATTTCTTCACAAAATAATCAAATTTAAAAAAAAAAGTTTTAAGTTTTTGAAGCTGGCGAAAAAATGTTGACCGACAAAAATCAAACTAAAATGCCATATATATTAAATGAGGCTGAAAAAAGATATCTTTAACAAAGCAAACTCATCAAGATAAAAAATGCTCAACACAGTTAAGAGGAGCTATTATTTCTTAGTGATCCATATTATAGTTGGCACTATTATTTGCCTATAGAAGTTTTTTAAACTTCTTATTCACGTATGCATAATCTCTTATTTGTAGATTTTTTTTTCGCTTTTATATTTTTATATTCTTGTATTTTTTCTTTAATATTATAATATATACATCTTTCATTTCTAATCTTAATGCTATTAAACCAACTTTTATTTCATATTGTGTATGATGATGATGGCTCTTCTCTGCTTTAACTCAAAACAACAAATTTTCTCAGACTTCACCTCTTCTGGTGCGGCACGCACTCTGGGTAAGTTCAGACAGTTTTTGGAATATTAACATTACAAGTGGTCCGCAGACGCATGTGCATCCTACTAAGATGAGATAATTTTAATAATGTTAGTTTTTAGTCGGGCGGTGTCGCCATCTTAGCACTTATAGTGCTTCATATTCGCAAAAGCGTTAGCTATCCATTACCACCGGACGAAGGTCAGAAGAATAGTTGGCCGAAACGTCGTGAAACAACTAAGAAAAGATGAGGATAATAGTCCGCAATAAATAAAATTAATAAATAATACTCATCTCAATAATGAATTCCAATTAAAATAATATATACCATTCGGTACGGACCCGACCATGGAAGATCAGATAATAAATAAACATGGATTTATAAGACCAAAACAGTTCTACCTTGATCGCCCTTCGGGGGCCATGGCACAGTTGATAGAGGTTGAATTTCTACGGTTCCAGGTGAGAATTGTCTGAAGATAGCGGTTTCAATCCTACCCAAAGCTGGCCAAAGGCTTACTTGGCCAAAACGTGGTGAGACAATAACAACTACAGAAGGCAGTAATTGCAGTGAATGCAGTCAGGAGATTCAGAGTTTCTACCCATCGCGGTTACCACCTGACGAAGGCGAAAGGAATAGTTGGCCGAAAGGTTGTGGAACAACAAAGATGAGGATGCAATAAATAAAATTAATAAAGGGTTTGCTATCTGACCACACTTAACTTTGCTTAACCTTTTTTTTTGTTAACTCCAATTAACCTAAAACAAGGCACGTTGCTATTATAACATAAGTGACGACTCTTAAATAGGGGCCAGATTTGTAGGGGCATCCTAAGTAGGAAGTTTGCAGCAAGAGGCTTAGTCACATTACATTTAAATTTCTGCTTGTTGGCACAGTCAGGGGACAAGGGAGAAAATTTTAAAGGTAAGCTGTCCAAATAAAGAAACGGAAAGCCTTCCGGCATCTTGGACCTCTGCAGTAAAGGGGTGGGATTTTGTGACTTTTAATGTACGCTTAAATATATTTATATTTGTCCAGATTTCGTATATATTATTATAGAGTTGTGATTTCAAAAGTAAAAAAATGCATTTGGGTGCCATCAGCTAGAATCGAAACCGAAATCAAAACTAGCATTCAAACGTGATGACATTATCACTGTACCAATGTGACACGCATATGGACTGATTAAAGTTGAATGTACAAAATGTATAACGATTTTTTTTTTTTTTCAATTTTGACCCCTTAAAAACTATTTGAAACGGCTAAAACCCCCATAAAAGAACAGTCCATAAAACTTCCAATTATTTGAGGCCCCTACCGCCACTCTGCGACTTTTAGTTTCAGAAGAGATAATTTGAAAATATGAAGACGGACAGACAGACAGTGGCTTTTATATATTAGATTATTGATCGCCTGGGTAACAATCATTTTGGAATATTTAAGTGGTGGAAGCACACACCTGGATGCATAAATGAGTAGAAGCCATACTAGGAATATAATCAGTGATAGACTAACGTCCTTCCGTGGCGATGGGTTAGGTTATAGGTTCCACTTAGTATGCTATATACTCTATAGCAAGAATAAGCACCAGATGTATGAATCTTTAGGTGTTACTTGGCTATTTCTTTCACTTTATAATAAAGACCAATGTGTATTTAATTGAATATAGATAAGTTAAGCAATGTTGAGCCTTGTCAGTACTAAAATGGGTAACCATATGGGAATTCCAGGTACTGTATGTGCTCTCTGCTTATCCCCGCATTGTTTCCAGTCATCCTGGACTTCTCTTTGCCACTGGACCTGAGCAGCGCCAATTCAGGAAAGGTGTGGTTGGGATTGTGCAACCCTTGCCTCACAGTTACACACGCAGCTACCCTTACAGAGGTGCCCATTGTCTCCTGAGACTTAACGGAGGCATCTATAAGTAAGTATAAATTCATCCTGCTACATAACAGTGAATGGATAAAAAAAGACATTTTGAAAAAAATATGCCATATAAAACATTATTCAAATGATTGAGGTGAGGGGAAACAAGAAAGCATTATCACAAATTATTTTCATAATAACTTATGCTATAAAAGACTTCAACATATAACATGATAGATATTTGTTTTTTTATTTTATTCTTTCCAAACAAGGCATATTACCACTGAAGTGTAAGGGGCCACTGTGATAGAGATCAGGTTTATACAAGGGAGGCAAGCTGCATGGAAAGTTTGGCAGCAAGATATTTGTTCACATTACATTTAAGTTTCTGTGTTTTTGTAAAGTGAGAGGAAGAGGGAACAAAAAGTGAATTTCAAAGATTGAGAAAAATAGAAATTTTTGTGGGGATTTTACACGGATTGGTTTATTTTTATAACATTATCTGGATATTTAGTTTTTAATTTTTGTTTTCACATTTCATTTTTTATTTTTATTTTTTTTTAGTTTATACCGAAAGAGAAATAATTTTTTATTGTAAGGTAGATGACATTTGATGGCCTTCAACTAAAATTAATGCTTTGTCACCGCAAACAAGACATACTACCATTTGAAAGATAAGAGGCTGCTATTTGGGATCATGTCAAACAGGTGACTGTTGAGTAGCAAGATCATGTTATATTTAAACTTTTGCAGGTTAATAAAGTTAGGGAAGCAGGAAACGAGAAGAGTGTTGAAACTGAAAACATGGAAATAAATAATTACTACACAAAAGTAGAGAGATATATTGAGAGCAAGAAAGTATATACAATATTTACATAGTCCATTGGTATAGTCATGGGAAGACTGTCCTGGAGAAGGTGTTGATTGGGTAGTCGTCACCTCTCAATCTCGTCTCTCTCTCTCTCGTTGGGTCGCTCCCGTCTTTACGGTAACAACCATATTTATATGGTTGACACTACACGTATGCCAGTTAGGTGGATCCTACCACGACAGAGGGAATTCCAAAGTATAGCAGTCCAAGGAGAAAAAAACTAGAGTGGAAGTCTTTCTGACATCTATGGATCTCAACAATGAAGGAGCGGGAATTTGCTGCTTGTCACGTTAGTCTGGAATATTTATGAACAGTACAGTGCTATGACTTCATCAGAGCACATTCCATGAAAATACTTGTAAAACAAGTACAGGGATGCAACATTGCAGTGATGGGACAGAGGTTGGAGTTTGGTTGATAGCGCGAGACCTATTAGATTGGAGATTCTTTTTTGGACCCTGTCTAAGATGGGGAGATTTGTGGTGGATGCACCAACCCAGCTGTGACAACAATACTCTACGCATGGGCAAATGGGGGCTTTATAAAGATACAAGATGCTCTCTGATACGTGTAATTTTCTAGCATGGTAGAATTTATTATCCTTACTGATTTTTATTTATTTTTTTGTTATAATAGAAAAATGTTTCCATTTTATCAGTTTTCTGAGCAGTAATTTAATAGATAAATACAACATAGCGAAATATGTTAGTGTTGTGTCCTTGACATGGTATGCCAATAACAATTAAAAATTTACTAATCCAGAATTTAAGCTTAATATCAGTTTATATGCTACTAGCTGGGAGACCCGACGTTGCCTGGGATCGAATGATGATCAATGAATATTTCACACTCCTATATTTTTATCGTCATCGAAATCCGTGAAATCGCCTGGGAGAGAAGCTTCACATGCCTCAATGCAGTAACTTAGTTCAAAATATGTGTTATATTACATTGCATTCTAGTGAACCTACTATTTCTTTTATAAAATTATTTTATATAAACTTCTTTCTAGTTAACAAAAGAAAACCATTAAGAAATTTACGTGTGGGGTTTGAACCTATAGACCACATCATGCAAAAACAAAAAAAAACTATCAACTTACCCACAGTAGAATTTTCACAACCTGTTGTTCTATCGTTGTTGCTAAGTGACGACATGGAAAAAATAGCTTTACCGATGATAGATGAATTAAAATAACACTTTTGATTATCGGTAATTATTGGGGGTATTCTGAGACAAAACTTAACTAAGATCACTCCCAGACTATACATTAAAGTTCTGTAAATTTTAAAGAAAAATCTGTTCGGCCATTTAGGAACCTATAAGGAATGAACTCACACACACAAAGTTGCATTTATATAATTGTGGAGATTTAAGTCCAGAACTCAAGCTTGATATGTCAGTTTGTCAGCTTAAAATACTATTTAGGTCTAAATTTTAAAAATCTCACAAGATAACTTAGATTTTCTCGATTGTGGATTCATTGCCTTAACTAGAAATATCTTCTGACTAGGGGAGGGGGCATATGGATTCTAAATACCTTCTAAGTATGTCTCTCTGAACTTCACACAACAATCCCTCTTTTGCAACTGTTTTAACTCCAGATACTTCTGTCACATGATTCAACTCAACCAATCAGATCGATCGATCTTTTATAGAAGAGACAGGTAGATACCTTGTCAAAACTTTGTTGGTTATACAAAAGTCGTTTGTATTGATCAGATTCTGATACAGCTCATGCCAGTTAAAAAGATTTCGTCTGGACAATCAGTCCAACAATGGCCTTCCATTGGTCAGGCTGATGTATGGTTCTATTTAACCTTAGAACGTCCAGCCTCTCAGGCTTTACCTTCCCGTTGAGAACAGGTTAGTTTATTTCTAATCATTTAAGCGTCCTTCCTGGGGAATGCTGACGGGGTTGCTCAGACATTCTTTGCAATCTAGAGTGTGCTGGCTTTTCAAAAATCTCATCTGATCGTGTGCCGAACTTCTGCATTAGAAAGTAAATAAGCCATTTTCTTTTGGAGCAAAGTGTCCTTTTATTACATTTAATCTTTTCGGTCATTGCTGGGTGAAGGAAAAATCCTTCTAGACCGAGGCCCTTTTTTAAGGGTTTTATTTTTCCCATATTAAAAATTTACCTTGTGTCTTATGGATAGGCAAGTAAATAGGGATTACATATGTGTCGCATATCTGTACACTCGTAAAACCTATTGCTGATAACTATGCAGTAATTGTGTAACTTATCTTTTTTCTTTTTTTTTTTTTTTTACTTCATAAATAATGTCTTTGGATTGTATGTTTTCTTTGATATTGAACATCTGATATTTAGAACGACCTTTGCCTTGTCAGTTACACTTTGGCAAGCATATAATCATCATCATAATTTTTTTTTAATGTATTTCACTAGATAACCTCATTAATACGCGACTTTCTCAAAACAAAACAAAAAAATCACTTCCGTTATTTATTGTGTATGATGTGATTTTTTTTCCTCCAGTTGTTTGCTTGAGTTATGGTTAACTGCAAGAGTCCTGGACTCCAAAACATGGTAAGACTCATATATATATATATATATATATATATATATATATATATATAATGTGTGTGTTTACACACTCATATAAGTGTGATTTTAAACAGTTTTTCTTAACTTAGATTATTTGGACTATTATTTTTACGTTTCAGCCAGTGTAATCTCTGAGCTTCTTCAGTGTAATCTCTGAGCATTTAATTGAACTCTAGAATCTATACAGAATCTTAAACTGCAGCCATTATTTAATCGGTGGAGTTAGATGATTTTTTTTTTTTTTTCGTCAGACATGATCGAGTCTTTAGTAATTTATATTTTATTTTTGATTAGTGTCGCCTGTGGTTACGATTCAACCATCGGAAGACTGTGAGAATTGGTTGCAACAACTCTGTTGTGTCACGTCTCCATGTGAATTTTTTCGGAATTCATTTGAAGAAAGTCATTGGCATTGGCAGAAACATTTTCGAGAGTAACATCCGAGACGAAAATAGAAGTCCGAACACTCACAAAATAATCCCAATAATTAATCTCCATCTAAAATATTCCAAAATGTAACATTTGCTTAATACTTTTTTATTCAATTTTTCTGATATTTAGAAATGTCTTCATTTAAAAAAAAATTTTAAAACAGTATTTTGAATTCCACTTAGAATCATCTATAAAGTGCTGAAATTGTTGATTGAAGTGAAGAAAAATGTAAAAAAAAACTCAAATCCACAACTGTTTATTATTACACATTCAAGATGTGCAATTGATTGCGAGTCTGATTTGTTATATATAAAGAATTTTTGTTCTTTTTGTTAAATATTTAAAAACCTAAAACAAAAATGACAAATGTGGAAGCCTGCCTCACTGTCGACTGTGTGCCACTTTTTGACAATTTTTCCTCCCTTTCTCTCCTTTCACCTTTTTCTTCTTTCCATTTTTCCCCCACCTATCCCCTCTTTTCTTCCCTCCTTCCCCCACTCCTTTCCTCTCCTCTTATTTCTCCCTTCTTTCTCCTCCTATTTCCCCTTTCTCCTCCTAATTCCCCTCTTATTTCCCCTCCTTTCTCCTCTTATTTCCCCTCCTTTCTCCTCTTATTTCTCCCTCCTTTCTCCTCTTATTTCTCCCTCCTTTCTCCTCTTATTTCTCCCTCCTTTCTCCTCTTATTTCCCCTCCTTTCTCCTCTTATTTCCCCTCCTTTCTCCTCTTATTTCCCCCTCCTCTCTCGTCTGTTTTCCTTCTCCTTTCTCCTCTTCCCCCCCCTCTATCATCCTGCATAATCAATCATATAAATATGATTTATTTTTTGACAACTAGAATTATTTATTGGTTTTCATTTATTTAAATAAACAAACTTTTTTTGTTAAAAGTTATGAACTGAATAAGCCACATGGCTATAATCATGCGTCTTCGTTCGTTTGTCGATCGAGAATATACTTTACACAATTGTTATTTACTTCTGGCAATGCACGTCTCCACAATACATGAGAAACTTTAAGAGTTGAAGAAATTTTTACTCCCATCCCTAAACCCCATATAAGTTTTTTTTTAGTCTGTACTGTTTTAGGTGTAATCTATTTTTTTTGTTATAAGAAAGGGGGAAAATTGTTTTAATTCACAATTTTTTGCATAAATGAATTGTTTTAAGAAATTTTTAAACGTTTATTGTAAGAAAAAATATAATTAAGGTGTAGTTTTCATAAGGACGATACATGCTGAAAATTATAACGTGAAATTGTAAGATCGATGGAATATGATTGAAATGTTTGTATTTTATTTTTGTGTGTATTAGTGATGGGGACGATTCCAATATTTTTCCCGATTCCGATACAATTATTGATTCCATACTAAATTCCCAATTCCAATACTTTATAAATCTCTAAATATTTAACTATGAAGTAGCTATTTTCCCCAACTATTATATAAATATGTTAAATGTGCAGATATTTTCTCAAGCATAAAAAAACACTTGTAAGGGATTTTAGTTTTACTACTAGTTAAAAATTAATAAATATTTATTAGTTTATCATTACTGCCAGTAGTGAAAGATTTTGCTTTTAATAAAACAATAAAAAAGACAAAATTTTCCGATTAATTGTCCCAACACTGTGTGTATGTGTGTATATATATATATATATATATATATATATAACTACTTAATTTACTCACATAAAATTAATATACGAAAGTATAGATTTATGCGTAAACTTTAAGTATTTACTTCAAAAGTGCTCAATACGTAGGTAGAGCTAGTTAGTAACTTATAAAATGTATATGGCGATTAAGCTACACTGAATATTCCGCGTTTCATCCACTCTAGGACTCTTCAGGCTTAGGCACATGAGCCTGAAGAATCCTAGAGTGGATGAAACGCGGAATATTCAGTGTAGCTTAATCGCCATATATATTTTATAACTATATATATATATATATCCACATACAGTACTGTTTCGCTGTTTCACAGCTCATCAGTGCGGCTAGACAGGCAACTGTCTCAAGCCAGGATTGAAACCTGACAGTCGAAATGACAGTCCAGGCTTCTCACCATTTGGGTGATGAATTAACAATGTTTTGACATCGTCCAAATGCCGCCGCTCGATTTGTTTACACAAAGAGCGTCGCTTAATACGCTAAGGGCAGTTTGTATATAAATTTCACCTGTCTGTTAGTGTGTATGTTTGTATGTTTCGTTAAAACTTTCAATACACGCGATCAACACTGATAAAATTCATATCATTTGAAAGCTCAGTCTCTTGGATGACAAATATCCAAAAATTGGCCAAAAATATTAAAAATTTTTTCCCTAATAAACGGGGCCGTATTTTACGAGGAGTGGTCACTTTTTTGGTTAACATTTTTGCAAAGTAATCATATGCCTTGCAATGACTAACCTTAATTTCAACGGCGGCGACGTTGTATGTCACGCTGGGTACAGCTACAAAACGGTTTCCTTTTTTTTCCACTAGCAGCAAGCACCCGTGCAAGTGCAAAATAAAAGTAGCAGGCAGTAAACTAAGAGAAAATAATCTCTTAGTTTACTGCCTGCTACTTTTATTTTGCACTTGCACGGGTGCTTGCTGCTATTTACATTTTTTTTTTTAACATTTTTTTTAGCATTTTTTCTTTTAACATTTTTTTTAACATTTTTTCTTTTAACATTTTTTTTTACATTTATTTATTTATTTTTTATTTATTTATTTATTTTTTTTTTTTTAGGGCTTGTTAATCAATATCCTTACCATAAAACCTCTTCATACCAAACCAGTAAAACTGTGGATCGTCCAACTTGCTAGAATCTTGTTTTCGGCTATTGGGCGATTGCATCTTTTAAAAAAGG
Organism: Euprymna scolopes; assembly: GCF_053919585.1. Lineage (NCBI taxonomy): Eukaryota > Metazoa > Mollusca > Cephalopoda > Sepiida > Sepiolidae > Euprymna > Euprymna scolopes. Next base: position 9,414,447 of record NC_136505.1, read on the forward strand.
GATTACAATCAATTCTTTTCTAGGGCTACAATTTTATCGTTCTACTCTGTATATGTATATATCTTATACAGTAGAACCCCCGGGATACGGTGGCCCTAGAATAGTCTTTTTTTTTTTTTTTTTTTCCTAGATTATCATGTGGAATACGATGTTTTTCCGGGCCCTTGTTACAGTATTTGCCCCGCTTTACGATGTTATTTATAATGTTTTTTGATTATATACATGTGTATTATGTACTGTTCTGTATTTTGTTACTAATTTTTAATGCCGTGTCCCGGGGTTCTATTGTATTAGTAAAAAGTTACAAACTTATTTTCAAAAAAAAAAAGAACATAAAAAAAAAATCTGACACTTTTTTTACTTATAATGAACCTCAAGATTGGATCAGAGACGAGTCTGCAACTGGTGCATATCAAAATTTTATCCTATTAAATATTTGTGAATGTGTCAACTGGGAGAGTCGCAATAAATGCCACATAGGTAGTGTGTACAAAAAGGAAATAACGAGCAGGACTATGGACGAAAATCATAAAAACGATTTAAAGGATGATTGAAGCTTTTAAAACCATGGATTGATATATGGTAAACGCTAGTGTGGAAACAGATTTTTGTATCAAGTTTTTGTTTATTAATTCCAGCAATGCAAATAGGGAAACAATCATATTTGGTTTGACGTCCATTTTATATTACATGCTTTTTTTTTTTTTTTTTTTTACACAGTAGTCACCACTTATCAAGGCCCGGAAGCCACTCAGGGATAAGGGTTATTGCAAGTACATTACGTTAGTGTGGAGATTTGATGAAGTGTTTACTTAAGGGGGCGGTTCATTAGGAATTTGTTAACGTTGGACTTGAACACATCCAAGTTGTAGTCAGGTGGGAAGCAGGCAGACGGAACAGTTCCACAGGCATGCAGTTCTAAGAAGCTTTGTTCATGGAATCTGCGTTTTGATTTAGGCACAGATAAAGAGTGGGGGAAATTTTTCACAGTGGATTCAGCTAGACGGGTGTTTTTCGTGAAAGATTGGCAAGGGGGAACCAGAGATTGGAGTTCAGACGAGCACCTGCCATGGAAATAACGATAAAACAAGGATATGCTCGCAACGTCTCTTCTGTGGGAGAGAGGTTGCAGGGTAGAGAAAAGGGCATCCCCCACTAAGCCACGAAGTCTATTTTGTACTCTGTCAAGGCAGGATAGGCTGTTTTTAGCAGCTCCTGCCCAGATATGGCAGCAGTATTCCATCCTTGGACGTACTTGGCTTTTATATAGATAGAGAATTGCATCAGTAGTGAGATATCTTCTGGAGCGGTAGAAGGATCCCACCATCTTTCCAGCGACCTTGGCAACAGACTTGATGTACGTGTTCCATTTCAGATCAGGAGTAAAGGTCAAACCCAGAAGCTTGTCAGAACACGGGGCCTCTCCCAGACGAGAGCCATCCATCCCAATTGATGCCAGATGGGTATCAGAGCGTTGAGGATGTAAAGATAGGAGTTTGGTTTTAGATGCATTAAAGGTAACCAGCCACGTCTTCCCCAACTGAACCACGCGCTCGAGATCAGAGGAGAGAGAATTAGAGAGAACTTTGTCATTTACAGCCTTTGATGTGTTGCCGTAGATGGTCGTGTCATCAGCATAGATGCCAACGAATGATTTAAGTATGTGTTGAGGGAGGTCATGATGTAGATCAGGAAGAGAGTTGGCCCCAGGGTTGACCCCTGAGGGACTCCAGCATTAATACTGCAGGCCTCTGATTTTTGTCCATCTACCACTATTCTTATGAGCCTATCGGAGAGAAATGATTTAATGATTGAGAAAACATTTCCAGTTATACCGTAGCTGGAAATCTTGTGAAGTAGACTCTTATGCCATACCTTGTCGAAGGCTTTTGATATGTCAAGAGCAATTGCCCTAGAAAGGTAGCCTCTGTCAAGAGATTCACTAATCCTGTGAGATATAACCGTCAGCACATCTGCGGTAGATCTTGCAGAGCGGAAACCATATTGTGTGTCACTAAGAAGGTTATTTCTGCTGAGGTGGTTGACTATTTCTCTATTTAATATGGATTCCAGCAACTTACTCATAACACATAGGAGACTTATTGGTCTGTACTGAGAGGGAGATGACTTTTCACCTGAATTCTTAAATACAGATCAAACTGATGAGGTCTTCCAGGGAGTCGGAAAGCACTTCTCCTTAAGGCAGCGCTTAAACAGTTTTGTAAGTATGGGAGCAAGTTCTGGTTGAAGCTTTTTTAACACTATAATTGGGATGCTGTCAGGGCCAGTTGCTTTACTGGAATCAAGGTTCTTGAGTAGCTTGGCGACCTCATGCACGGATATTTGTATGTTACCTAGCGTGTTCTGTGTTATAGGAGGAAATATGGGGAGTTGATGGCCTTCGTCACATAGGGTAGAATTAGCTGCAAAGTTCTTTGCAAATAGTTTGGTCTTGTCTGACGCTGACGAGATGACCTCTGGTCCATTGATAATGGTTGGGATAGAACACACACTTCTGTTCAGGATCCTATTTGTTATTTGCCAAAACTGGTGGGAACCAAGCCGCTGATCAGCTACCTTGGATTTAACAGACTGGGCATATAGCTGTCTTGCATTTTTTATTACTCTTTTACAGTGATTGCTGGCAGTCCTGAAAGCAGCTTTAGTCTCAGTGCATCTATTACGTTGGTAGCTATGGAAAAAGTGATTTCTGTGCGCGATAGCAGCAGCACATTCTGGAGAGAACCATGGCTGGCTGTTAGGTTTTTGTTGGAATTTTTTAGATGGTATGAATTGGTCTATGCCTACAATTAACCATTCGGTCAGATCTGATACTATAGAGGACACTTCCTTTGCTGGCATGTGTTGGATGGCTTTTAAAAATTAACTTTGAAGTCAGGTGTTGTTTTTATCCTGTTTTCCCTCAAGTTCATTCTTATCACTTCTGTGTTTTCCTTCCCCTTCCCCTGTGAACTGGACCTGCTACCTCAACTGTTCTACAGCTGCTAACTCAAAATCTATCATCCATTCTTACGTTGCCATACCATCAAAGTCTGTTCTTCTGTACATCGCCTTGTTCAGATTTAATTTTCCTCTGAGGTCATCAGATCTGTATACACAAAACAAAATTTTATTTAACGTCAATGCACGGATCTTTACTAACAGACTTTTCTTTTTCCAACTTTAAAAAATGCTAAGAAAGAAGAAAAAAATAGAAAGAAAATGTACAAAATACTGAGGATGGAATTTGATTCTGAAATATATAAATTTTAAATTCCAAACAAGTAAAATATTTGTTTATTTTCATAATATTGCGTTGTGATTTGGCTTTCAAGCACACCTGATGTGTATTATATGTTATTAAAATTTTATTTATTGATATAAATAAACATTATCACTTTTTGGTAATTACGAATCAAATTTATTTATCTTTTAAATGCAACCATGAAAAAGAAAGAAATCAATTTACATTATCACTTGCAATTTAGAAATAGATTGAAACTTGTTTGAAATCAAGTCCTTCGATCTAGAGAAAGAAATATCTGTACACAAATAAATATAGATAATTTAAACCATACATTTTTTATAATTAAAAAAAATAAAAATAAATTTCATGTTTTGTAAACATTTCTCATTTTAAAATCAAGAGTAAAAAGAAAATTATTTTTTCACAATTGCTAATATTTTGTATTATAGGCACGGCAAAAAAGTGAAAGAGAAACCAAGCTGTTGATATTTTTTTTTTTTTAACTAATTAAAATTTATTAAAATCCAAATTAAAAAATTGTTTTCACAATTTCTAATTATTTTGTATTATCTTCAAAAAATTTTTTTTAAATTGAAACTTATACTAGCTTGTTTATCGGCTCACTACATTTCATACAGTTTTTTTATTTTTGAAATGCTTAAAATATTCATTTAAAATAATAAACATTCCATTCAGTGAACCTTTGAACACAAATGTGAAATATTTGTTGTGGAAATAAAACAATGTTCTGAAACCGAACTATTTGTTATATAAATCAAAACAATTGTTTAATAAAAAAATTTTTTTAAAAAACAATAAGAAATAATAGTGGATTAATAAAATATATATATATATATATATATATATATTTTTTTTTTTTTTTTTTTTACACAGTGATCACCACTTATCAAGGCCCGGAAGCCACTCAGGGATAAGGGTTATTGCAAGTACATTACGTTAGTGTGGAGATTTGATGAAGTGTTTACTTAAGGGGGCGGTTCATTAGGAATTTGTTAACGTTGGACTTGAACACATCCAAGTTGTAGTCCGGTGGGAAGCAGGCAGACGGAACAGAGTTCCACAGGCGTGCAGTTCTAAGAAAGAAGCTTTGTTCATGGAATCTGCGTTTTGATTTAGGCACAGATAAAGAGTGGGGGAAACTTTTGACAGTGGATTCGGCTAGACGGGTGTTTTTCATGAAAGATTGGCGAGGGGGGACCAGAGATTGGAGTTATTGGAATCCTTTGAGATGAGTAATTTGTACCGATTTATTTATTTGTGGACTATTATCCTCATCTTCATAGTTGTTGTGGTTTCACCATGTTTCAGCCAACTATTCCTTTGGCCTTCGTCAGGTGGTTAACATCGGCGGGATAGGAATGCTGAGTCTCTTAACTTTATCCTCAGTAATTACTGTCTTTCATAGTTGTTGTTGTCTCACCACATTTGGACAAATCTTCTGGATGACTTTGGGTAGGATTGAAACCGCTGTCTTCAGACATTTCTTACCTGGATCCATAGATTCGATGCCTCTATCAAGGGCAGAGGAATAGTTGGCCAAAACGTTGTGAAACAACAACTATGAAGATGAGGATAAGTCTGCAAATAAAGAAATGTAATTTTTCAAAACCAATATGCAACTTAACTTTGGAACTAATATCGCATGTACATAAACAGTATATAAAAAAGATGGTGCATCTGTTGTGTAAAGGTGAATTAATTAGAAATAAGGCGTTTTGACTTTACCCTTAGTGTGAGAAATGGCCCTTGTTCCACTATTTATTTGTAGCTGATCACCACAAACACAGAACACTTCATGAATATTTCATGAAAAAACGGTCTATACTAAATTAATGCCAATATTCTTATCTGCACTCTTTTACAAACGTCATGCTGCTAGTCTCTTCTATAAATACTATTATGACATGTGTTCTTTAGAACTGTTTGATCTATTCCCTGCCTCTTTTATTCCAGCTCGTTTGACTCATTTGTCTAGTGGTCTCCATCAATTCATTTTTCATGTCTCATTGTAATACAGCTTCATATTCCAATAGTTTCTCTCTCAGAACTGCAGGTTTGTGGAACTCTCTTTCTGCTGACTATTTTCCTCACATTTCTTTCCCTGGTCCTTTCAAGTCTAGCATCAGTAGGCATCTCCTGTTTTTGTAATAATCATCTTTCATACTTGTTAGATCCTTACATCAAGTGGCTTCATGTTTTGTTTCGAGCAACTCCAAAAAGAAAAAAATATTTTTTAATTCCTCATAAAATTTTACCCATAAAGTCGTTTGCTCTTGATATAGGACTTTGTTTCCAATTACATCCATGAACAAATGGGAAGATAGAAACATGACACCTATAGTATAGATTTCATTTTCTCATTCCCTGTTTCCTCTTTTTTTTTTAATTTTTGACACCTTGTTGCTTGTCTGTGTTCACCCACCCGAAACACTATTGGGGTTTTCTTTCAGTTATTTTTACAAAAAACATTTTTAAAATACCCGAAGGTAGTTAAACAGACTAAAATGTTGCGCAGTGCATGGTTTATATGATTTCGTTTAGTAGCTGATAAATAATGTGTTCTCTGAAGAGTTCTCAAAGCCAGCAATCTTATACCAAACTAGGACAAGTATGAAAATGAAATCATGGAGTGAGCACAGAAAACAGCTAAAATTCAGGTAGACTAATGATCTAATAGAGCTATAATCACATTGACAAACTGATTGTTCCCTTGGGTTTATCAAAGTTAAGTGAGGTGTTACACACAGTATTCTATCTTTCATTAAAGATACAAAATCAATTCTGAATTTTTAGATGAGGTTTGATTGTTTGTATTACTTGTTTTAATCAGACTCTTGTTCTTATCTTGAGTGTTATTTGTGCAACGTTTTGGTCGGTGTAGCCTTCGACCATCGTCAGGCATGTTAGTTGCCATCTTAGAAAAGAAAGGATAAAAGTTACTGGCTCCGTGGATGGTTTTGTATTTTTGGAGTTGTTTCGAGGCTGCTTTTTTTTCGCTGTGGTTTCATGTGTGAAAAAAAAATTGGTTGACAAGGGAAGATAACTTTAATAAAGTAAAGTTCATTTCCCTTGTCAATTAATTTTTTTTCACACATATGAAACCACACCGACCGAAACGTTGCACAAATAACATTCAAGATGAGAACAATAGTCCGATCCAAACAAGTAATACAAAACCAACTTCAAAATCTAATGCTAGTGAATCTCTTTTCTACAACCTCTTTCTTTTCTGGTCTCTTTACTATCATTATTTCCATGAAAGATGTTCGATTGAGCTCCAATATTTACTTTCTCCTTGTAAAATATTCACAGCAAGAACTCTTTTTCTTATCACGACAACAAAAAAAAAGACTTTACTTTCTTCTTTCATGTGCAGAGCAACAGGTTTAATTTCCATATGCAGAGCTTCCTTGCAAGGGCTTCTCACCCATGGAACACATTACAGCTGGACTGCTTCCCTGATGATTACAACTTTATCATCTTGAAATCCAATGTCAACCATTTCTTATCATAAACCATCTCCAAAATAATAAAATGCAGTTCATATCATTGATTAATGGCAGCACTCCCATAATGTTCCTTATCTTTTGGCTGGCATTCATTTCTGCCTCAGTAACCATTATCCTTGTGGGCTCTTGACCTTGATAAATGGTGAACTTAATAGTAAAAAAAAAACAAAAAAAAAAACCCAACAAAGCTGATCAGATGAGTGAGTATTTGTGGATACTAGATGTTGTATGTGAAAGACTCCGGACAGGATATGGTTCAGATCATCTGCTCCACGTAATGCTAGAAAACTGTGGATATGTACTGGATTAATTTATTTGCAGACTTTTATCCTCATCTTCATAGTTGTTGTTTCGGCCAACTATTCCTTTGGCTTTTTTCAGGTGGATAGAAGTGCTGAATCTCTACAGTTCCAGGTGAACATTGTCTGAAGATAGTGGTTTCAATCCTACCCAAAGCAGGCCAGATGATAAGTTGGCCAAAATGTGGTAAGACAACAACAACTATGGAAGGCAGTAATTACTGAGGATACAGTTTAGAGACTCAGCATTCCTATCCTGTCACGGTTAACAACAACTTGAAGAAGGCCAGAGGAATAGTTGGCCGAAACTTAGTGAAACAACAACAATTCTGAAGATGAGGTTCGCAAATAAATAAATAAATAAATAAATATACAAATTAATCATCTCAAAGGATTCCATTGCAGAATGTGGAGAAAACATTTGAAAAAAAATGTGAGATTGGATTCTTAAGCAAGAAGTATTTAGGATTGGTCTCTCTTTTTCTTTTGCTGCAAAACGAAATGGACGCACCTTTATCTTGTTCTCTTAAAAAGAGGTGGAAAGTCAAGTGGAAAAAAAAAAGCACAATTCCTGCAGGAATGTTGGCCTTCCCTCATCTCTTTACTTAACTTGCTAATAAACCAATGAAGATAATCTGCAAGGAATTATTAAGTAGTAAATATTCAATATAAAAATGTTTGAACTTGAAAGAAATATAAGTTATTAGATGTGTCCGTGACCCGTTGGGTCACACCTATTATCACTATTCTATTTTGATTTCAAAAATTCATAGACTGTGATATATCTGTAAAGACACCTTTCTTGCATCATTAAAAATAACTAGCTGGACCTGTGGAAATTCCACAGCCGACTCTTTCATATGTCATATATTGATGTTGGCATTCTATGGATGTTCAGCGTAAATGGAGATTCCCTGGTATTATTGTAGGTCTTTTCTTAAAACTGCAAAAGTATTTATCAAAGCTAGTAGGGTCACCCAGCATAGCTTGGTTATAGAATATGCTTAAGTATGATATTTTAATTTATGCAGATTTTGTATATATTATTAGAGTCCATTTTCTATCGATTCTTATATATTATAAAGTTGTGATTTCAAAAAATAAAAAAATATATCCATATGACTTGGGTGCATCAGCTTGAATCAAAATGAAACCAAAACTTATGAAGAAAATAAATATACACACACGCACACTATATATATATATATATATATATATATATATATATCAAAAATGGTAATTAGTAAAAACCTGAAGAATGTGCTCAATAGTATTGCAGAGCAAATGTTTTATTTTTTATTACCGTTTTATCTGCTTAGTTACACATGTTTCGGTTACCGAATCGAATTAATGATCCAGTAACTTCATCAGACATTACAGAAAAATGTAGTGTCTGATGAAGTTACTGGATCGCTAATAAGATTTGGTAACTGAAACATGTGTAACTAAGTAGATAAAACGGTAATAAAAAATAAAACATATATATATATATAAACTTAAGTTCCTTCAGTTATAATCAAAACTGAAACCAAAACTTGGTAAAATTATTACAAGAGATAGGTCATAACAATTAAACAACAGTCACTCAGAAGAAAAAAAGATGTAAGTAAATAACACACACTATCGTATTAATATATAGATTAGTCTCTTTCCTTTTATATTATTATTTTTATTTGGCCAAATGCCAGCTCTATAGAGATATATGATAATGACAAGTGTGATAAGTTTTCTAGCTTAGTAGAGGGAGCCCACCATACTTGCAGCATGTTTTTGCAATGTTTTCTATGTATTTGTTCCAATTCACATTATCTGTGAATGTTATACTGCATACTTTGAATGATGGACTCTTGTAACGTTACTAAACATGTAGCCTCACTTGTAAAGTAGACAAAGAATAGGAAAGAATTTCGCTTTTTCTCATTGTTAGTCTAACCTCTTGCCTAGTCCTACAGCTTATGTCTCTTAATTGCTGAGCTCCATATAGCGAGATTATTGAAGACAGCACTAGTTAATATAATCTTTTGTTTTTTGTCTACAGCTCCTTTTTTAACTGTTCAGCCATTTTTGACGAGATTACTCGAGACAATTATGGCCCATTTTGTCTTTTAACTGCTCAGCTCCATTGTGGCAAGATTATATGAGACAATTATGATTGACATCCAATATAAAGGGCTAGAGGCATTATCCGTGCCCCCGATTTATTCAGTTAACATATGCAACAATTATTACATTTGCCCGTTTTGTCACATTGCAGTTTGACCTTCTCATTTCTTTTTTTTTTTTTAATTTTAATCTAACATCACTGTCTTACTTGACTGCCAACCAATTGCGCTTGCCATCAAGTTTAAAATTAAAAATAACTTTAAATATACCTATTCTGTGTTTAGTATTAGATTTATAAAAATCAAAGTAATAAAATACCAAAAAGTAAAAGCACCAGACACGGTTCAAATAAAAAACAATTATTTATAAGTCTCACAGCATAGCTCTTGCTAAGAATTCGATGACTTTTTTTTTAAACTTTAGTAACTATAAAATAGAAACTATATAGTGTAGCTAGAATTTTGCTGGTTAGCACAAAAATTGAAATCTTCAAAGTTTGTGAAAATTACTGTTCCTAAGAATATATAAAATATATATACAAATAAATAAAGGATATGAAACCTGACAGTTCACATATAGAAATGTATTAGGTGAATGGTAAATGCGATAAATCTTACTAGTGTCTGTAGATGTTAAAAATCTACAGACACTAGTGTTTCGTCCTTTTGGGAATCATCGATACAGGGTGACAATTATTGCCGGTCAGGAGATTTAAACCCGGCAACAAAATCATCTCTGACTCCATTAGCAAGGAACAAATCATCTCGGTCGACCTTAATCGTGAGAAATATCGTTGAAATTTTAACATTTATTTTAGATGTCTTAACATCTGTCAGAGTGATTATAACATCATGATCCGCGCATGCAAGCTATATATATATATATATGACTACTTCATTTAATCACATAAATTAATATATGAAAATATAATTTTATGCGTAAATTATCTGTATTTATTTTAAAAGTGCTCAATACATAGGTAGAACTAGGTAGTAAGTTATAAAAATATATATGCCATATATATTGCCATAACTTACTATATATATATATATATATATATATATATATATATATATATATATATATATATAGTGTGGTATGAAAATTAAGCCACACAGGCTTCCGTGTTTCATCCCCATAGGAAATTGTCAAGTTAAAGTGCATGGAATTTGTGTTACCGGTTATTTTTATATGTACGTGAGATGTTTAGTTTAGCTAGCTTACCAATCAAATTATTGTTATTTCCTCTGACAGGTTAATGTTTCTATTAGTCAATATTACTCTTTTATTACGATTAAATCTTATTTTTTTATTACTATTAAGTATTTTTTCTGGTATTATGTGATTTTCACTTAATCTCACCACATATTTTGCATTGTAACATCCGTTATGTTAGAAAAAAAAATTCTTTTCACATTATAAATGCATCACAGAATTTTTAATATTGATTTGTTATTTCTTCAAATCAATTCTCTTGAGGAAGTCTTGAATTAAAAATGAAATGTTGATGTAGATATAAATCCTTTTCAGTTTTTCCGTTTTTATTCTGTTTGAATATTATTTCCGTAATTCTCATCACAATAGTTTGTGCATTAAGTTAGAAAAGTTTAAAAACGATAATTTGTTGTTGAAAATGAAAATCGAACTTTAAAGTAAACACGTATACAAACTTGTGAATGACACAAGAGAACGTGTTATAGATTTATAAAGAGAAAAGATTGAATATTGTTTATGTCAAAAGTTGATCAAAATAATTAAAAAAAAAAAGTTATCACATGTTGAAATTGAAAGGAATTTAACTATTGTTGTGTTAAGAAAACAACTAGAACCTATGGTTAGTCTTTAATGAGCTAAATTACTTCCACACACACACACACACACACCGATGGAATAGAAACAAACAAATGTTAGATGCATTGCCAAAACACCAATCTATATATATAAAAGGCAAAATGTGTGTGACCATTTCGTGTATGTATCGCAAAGGCTTCTTTCACACACGCTCCCAGGGTCGTTACGATCACTTAGAACTATTTATATAGCCCCTAGATAATAATATCTAGGATTTGGGAACGCATGTAGCGTCTAGATTTATTTACAGCAACTTTTACAAAATTATTGCTATTTTGGCTTCTCACGTGTTGATTCGCCTTTTTCGTATAAAAAGCAAAACTAATTCAAAAGCTAACAAACTGTTCTCGGCATCGTGCCGGGAACGTCCACAAGCAATCAGCTTTGATCAATGTGGGGACAAATTCCTCTTATATCAGACAATTGCTAATCAATCTGGGCAATGGGGAGCTGGTTTCCCCTTCCCCAACATCTGTTGGGGAAAAAAACAGTCAAAGTTGGGAACTGCATGACTTCTATTTGGGTCAAATAGAAGCAGCAGAGTTAACTTTTATTGCACCCACCTGTTTTAAATAAATTCAAATGTGTTTCCGTTGTATGTCGCGGTGGCCCAGTGGTTAGCATCGCACGTTTTTTTTTTTTTTTTTTTTTTTTCACACTTTAATTTCCAACTTTGCCTCAAGGGTTCGGGTTCGATCCTCATACTTACCCTACCAAAACTTTTTTTTATTATTTTAACCCCCCCCCCTCCGGAGTTTTGATTTACCCAAAACCACACACACCTCAAAACACCCGGGCATCGCCGGGTACCCCCCCCCCCACTAGTATTAAATAAATAGAAATTACATCACATTAGAAAAACTATACTGATAACAACAGTGGGCCAAGATCAGTGTAGTATCTGTTCTGATGCTATACTTCACTTTTTTCTGTCCTCAGTGTAGAAGAAATCCTTCATGACTGAGACAATTTTTGTTTTTGTTTCTATTAGTGATGGGACGATTCCAATATTTTTCCCGATTCCGTACTAGATTCCCAATTCCGATACAATTACCGATCTGATTCTTTATAAATCTCTAAATATTTAACTATAAAATTGTTATTTTGTCCTGATTACTGTAAAAACACATAAATGTGCTCGTGGCCTAGTGGGTGATGCCCTTTTAAATGTGCTCGTGGCCTAGTGGGTAATAATGCCCTTTTCTCTTCCCTGCAACCTCTCTCCCACAGGAGAGACGTTGTGAGCCTGTCTTTGTTTTATTGTTACTACCATGGCAGGTGCTCGTCTGAGCTCCAATCCCTGGTCCCCCCTCGCCAATCTTTCACAATAAACACCCGTCTAGCTGAAACCACTGTCAATAATTTTCCTCACTCTTTATCTGTGCCAAAATCAAAACGTAGATTCCATGAACAAAGCTTCTTTCTTAGAAGTGCACGCCTGTGGAACTCTCTTCCGTTTGCCTGTTTCCCACCTGACTTCAACTTGGTTGTCTTTAAGTCCAACATAAACAAATTCCTGATGAAGCGCCCCCTTAAGTAAGACACTTTATCAAATCTCCAATACTGACGATTACTACGATACTATCCCATTGATTACTGTACACTCAATAACTCTTATCCCCAAGTGGCTTCCGGGGCTTGATAAGTGGTGACTACCTTGTAAAAAAAAAAAAAAAAAAAAAAAATTCTTCTTTATCATTATATAAACACACACACACACATTAAATGAAATACTGAAATGCCGTAGGATTACAGATTGTATAATGCCGTAACATAAAGTCCAAATAAACATTAGTATCAATAAGACAATCCCAAGCAGATAAAAAAAAGTTCAATATGCGAGATAGAGCAATAATATAAGTGGAAATTCTGGATTAAATCATGTAGAATTACAACAAAATTTGTTTAACAAAAGAGTACAAATAATTTAAGTTTTTTTTTTTGGGGGGGGGTCCTTAATTCATGGATTTTCAATGAATGGCGCATTTCATCGGAGGAAATGTTGTTAGCAAAATAGATGTGATTAATTATAAATTTTGTTTATTAGCACATAAATTGAAAATTGGAATGATAATGTAAATTCCATGGTTGAATGAATGAGGATATTAGAACAGTTGTAAACCCCAAAGCAATGAATACTGGTATATTCCAGAATGAATTGCATGTTTTTTAAAGCATATTCCAAGCTGAGAGATGAAATTTTTTAAGATTCAAGTCGTGCATATGAGTAATCCATTATTTTCAATGTTGTAAGATCCTTTGAAAAGTCCTTTGAATAACTCAATATTTGTGCAGGCAAAATATTGGAATGATTTTTTTAGGTACTATTTGCTGAGAAATTTTTGCTGTAGTTAATTTATATTAAATTAATATATATTTTTTCTTATATTAAAGTTTGTAAATTTGTTTAAAGTATAATATTGAATGAACTAAAACATTTCCTCTGAGATGAGCCATTCATTGAAAATCCATGGATTAAGAAAAAAAATTTTTTTTAATTATTTGTACTCTTTTGTCAAACAATAAATTTTGTTATTCTACATAATTTGATTTCGAATTTCCATTTTTATTTATACTCCTTTATTTTTTATTAATTTTTAATTTTTTTAATTAATTTTTTTTATTATTTATTTTATTTGTATTTTTTATTTATTTATTTTTTACTTATTTTTTATTTATTTAATTTTTTGTATTTATATTTATTTTATTTATTTTTTATTTTTTAAATTGTTTTAAAATTTTTATTTATACTCTTTTGTCAAACAATAAATTTTGTTATTCTACATAATTTAATTTAGAATTTCCATTTTTATTTATATTCTTTTATTTTTTTATTCATTTTATTTTTTTATTTATTTTATTTTTTATTTTTATTTTATTCTATTTATTTTTATTTTATTTTTTTATTTATTTTTATTTTATTCATTTTTATTTCATTTATTTTTATTTTTGTATTTATTTTTTTTATATTTTTTAAATTTTTATTTATACTCTTTTGTCAAACAAATTTTATTCTACATAATTTTATTTAGAATTTCCATTTTTATTCATACTCTTATTTTTTATTATTTTTTAATTTTTATTTATTTATTTATTTTTATTTATTTTATTTATTAGTATTTTTTATTTATTTTTATTTTTATTTATTTTATTTTATTTATTTATTTTTTCTATTTATTTTTATTTATTTTTTATTTTTTTAAATTTTTATTTATACTCTTTTATCAAACAATAAATTTTGTTATTCTACATAATTTAGAATTTCCATTTTTATTTATTCTCTTTTATTTTTTATTATTTCTTTAATTTTTTTATTTATTTTTATTTTATTTATTTATTTATTTTATTTATTTGTATTTTTTATTTATTTGTATTTTTTATTTATTTTTTATTTATTTTTAATTTTTATTTATACTCTTTTATCAAACAATAAATTTTGTTATTCTACATAATTTAATTTAGAATTTCCATTTTGGTGTTCTAAAAGTAATGCCTCCTATTTATTTTATTCCACCCAAATGGATCAGAGTGGATTGCAAAATGCATTGCTATGATGACTGAACTTATGCATTTATGACCTGAAAGTTTCATCTCTCTGCGTGAGACTCTAAGAAAGCAACGCTTGTTGTGGACCTGCATCAGAAGCAGAAATGATCGGTCATTGAATTCTTGCAAAAAGTGTATTGAGAATGGTGATGACTATGTAGAAAAATAAATTCTGAAACAAAAGGTTGCTCGTGTTAATGGTCTGAACTGTCTTCAGAGCTCTGCAACTTTTTGAGTAAAAAAATAGGAGACTTTACTATCGAAACAACTTTCATATAAATGTATATAAATATTTCAATTGTGAGGTTAGAAAGAACGATCACGTGCGAATTTGTATTTTTTTAAATAAGCAGATATTTATTTATTTAAAGTTTTAAATTTTCGGCTTATAAAAAAGCCTTCATCAGGATTTAAAAAAAAAACAATACAATATATATATATATATATATATATATATATATATATATATATATAATTTATTTATTTATTTTTATTTATTTATTTATTTTTTTCACGTGCCATGATGTCGTTTAGCAGAGTGGTTGTGTATTGTAAGTCCAGTGGTAAGCGCTGTTCGTGCGCGAATGTATAGTATAAGCATTAATCCACTTTTTAGAAGCACGGGGACAATGGAATTTAAAATGTGAGGTTAAAAAGAACGATCACGTGCGAATTTGTATTTTTTTTAATAAACAGATATTGATTTATTTAAAATTTAAAATTTAAGAAAAGAAAAAAATATATATTGTACATAGCAAATCTGAGTTTATTATCATTTCTCTGAAAATAGTGTCCATCGTATTTTAAATATAGAACTAACCCAAATGAGATAAATTAATAAGTACTAATAAATATTCAGAAAGTAATATTGTGCTACATAGTTCAATACAAATGATAAAATCACATTGTAAGAAATAACCTTTAATTTACTCTTTTAGTCCAACACTATTTGGAGACAATGTTTGTTGATTTTTTTTCCTTATTTCGTTTGAATGTTCCCATTTTATATAATGTTTCACTGACTTTCTTCAGTAACAAACCACTGCATGTCGAAATTACTATGAATTCCTTTCTTACACCATTACAACAATGATCATATATTATTATGATGATATTCGAAAACGAGGCTATATCAAAGGGAGATCACTCATCTTCTTATCCAGGGTTTCAAAGTGGCCTTCTTAAAGTCAAATTTCATGAATTTGGCTCTTTTTTGTAATCAGTTTGGCTTTTAAAAATTGTATTTGACCTTTTAGAAAGCATAACGTATGGATTAAAAAAAAAGGAAAAAGCAGAATATTATCTGGATTGACATTTAATGACTGAATCAAATTTAATACAAATCTGAAATATTTGAAGTTTCAAACGGGATATTGTACCAATATTATTATCACTAAAACATCTGTAAAATGCTCCAAATAAACTGAAACTTAGGAAATATTTATTAATTAATGCCTAATACTTATAAAAATTTCACAAAAGAATGAAAGTATCTGAATTTTACTGAAGAGCTTCAACACCCTCTTTATTCCAAATTAAATATAGCTCACATTAGTCACTTTCAGCTGTTCCAAAATTTGGTTCTTTTTTTTTTTCTTTTTTCTTTTTTTTTTTTTTTTAGGAACTAATCATATACACACGAATATAAACTTATACACATAACCTAACAGTATATAAATAGATACACATATTTTTTTTTTTTTTTTTTTTTTGTAATCAGTTTGGGCTTCAAAAAATTGTATTTATCCTTTTTTTTTTTTTTTTTTTTTTCATAGCGTATGGACAAATCATAGGAAAGAACAAGCAGAACATTATATAGATAAAATGTCATTTTAAACAATTAAGACAAAGTAACTGATTAAAACAAGTGGTGTGATTTTATTTTATTTTTATTTTTCTCTGACTGTCCAATCCTAAATAACTTATCAGGTTATAAGTGAGGAAAATGGTTGAATGCGTTTGTTTTGATATCAAATGCCCGCCTCTCTCTCTCTCTCTCTCTCTCTCTCTCTCTCTCTCTCTCTCTCTCTCTCTCTCTCTCTCTCTCGTCTATCAAATATTATTTTTATTATTTCATATTTCGATTAGTAGACAGGTCTTTGGTTTACTGATCACCTGAACAGATAGCACTTGATTACATGTATCTCCAACAGGTTGTGATTGAGTCATAGTTTGAAAATCATGCACAAATTAAGGTGTGGAAGTAGATATATACGATACGATACGATATGGGTGTCTAAAAAAAAAAATGTACTCACTCTTCAACTGTTATCAGCGTTGTGTAGAAAATAATGGTCACATTTTCAAACGTGATTCTTCAATTATGTTTGTCTTCTGTATTCAAAGCTATTCAATTTCATTCTATGTTCATAAACAAGGGTTTTATTGTCATTCGAAGTGTGAGTATATTTTTACATTTTGTTTTTGTATGTAATATCTCTGTATATACAGCATGCAGACGATATTTCTAAGAAAAAAATTTTTTTTTAAGATTTATTCATTCAACTTGGGTCGGTTTGTCTTGCTGTCACATATACAACTTCTTTGCAGATTTCTGGTTAATCCGAGGTCCCATTATCTTATAATGCAAATATAGCCATCGGTGTTCAGCTCTAGGCCTTCACAGAAGAATAACAATGACATGACATAATCTTAACTGCTGCCGACACTATTGTTTTGATTGCATCAGATTGTTTGATCATGCGTTTGGTATCTCTGATGCTGCCTCATAGCTGAATCCTGTATTTTTCAATTCCTTTCTGATCTTTTACCATCATGTTAGTGACACCGAGAAAATTTGAACTTTTTGTATGTGTCCTTCCAGTGCAGATGCAAAAGATAACTGCTTCACAAATACGGATGTTCAAAATTGTCCATCAATTAATCTGCAAAAATAGTCATTGACGTTTCTGAATTTTTGAGATGAGGATTGATTATTCGTATTATTTGGATTCATCTTCTCATCTTGAGCATGATTTTCACGTTTCGGTCGATGTAACCTCCGACCTTCTTAAATGTATCTTGTCGAACTCAAGAATTTGGGCGGAGATACTTGGAGAAAGTCAGAGGTTACATCAACGGAAACATTGTGAAAATCACAAGATGAGAACAGTAGTCCGATGAATCCAAATAATACGTAAAATAGTCATTGTTTTCATGAAGAGAACATTAACAAAAGTAAAAAACAAATCTACAATTTAAAGGGCAGTTGTCTGTATGTTTGGATCTTTGGCTAAAATTAAAGACTACAAAACAAGTAACTACAAAGTTGATATTTTCTTGATCTGCATTGCCTTAAATGAATTATCCTAAACTGATGCAAATTTTGTAAGGGTCGATTTTCCAACTAGATTATGTTCTGACTTAAGAGAAATAATTATGATATTTTAATCAAAGAGTTAATTCCCTTACGCTAACTCATTCCTCAAGGAATCTATTAAAATTTGTGCATGTGTGTGTGTGTCCAGAGAGATAAATGGGCTGGACAAGGAGGGAAGGAGACAAAGAGAGAAAAGTAGAGATAGAAGTTTTCACAGAAATGTGTTGGACTTTTGTCTCAGACTATGGCAGGTAGTTTTTCTAGTAAAATATAATTAACAGTTGAATATGGCAAACAAATATTGTCCACATCTTGTATACTGATATAAGTATCTGTTTGTGTTCAAAAACGACTTTTAGTTTCAGACCATTAAACTAATGAAATTGAAATTTAGTGGAAATGAAACCATATCTATGCAGATTAGCCTAAGGTTATTTATTAAAATAGTTCAGTTTTTTTGAGATTTTGAATTTTTGAAAAATATGGCTTGGTTCTTTTTTTTTTTTTTTTTTTTTCAAGTTGTATCCAGTTTTGACTAGCAGTAGCATTTCAGAAATGCAATAGATTTAAAACTTTAAAATTAATTGAATCTCCTAAAAACTTTAACAAATTAAATCAAGGCACATCAATAGCTTTTCACCCATTATTCTTTGTCAGATCTGAGAAAACCTATTCCAAACTAAAGTTGGTTATAAACATAAACATAAACATAAAGTTGGTTATAAACATAAACATATAAACATAAAGTAAAAACATATAAACATAAAAACATATAAACATATAAACATAAAAATAATATAAACATATAAACATAAGAGTGTCTCTAGAGATAAAAAAGCTCTCTTCAGTTCTCTTCCACTTCAAGAATTCCAACACCAGGGTTGGAAAGTGGGATTGAGAAATCAGCGCCTCAGAGGAGGGACACTTTAACCTGCAAAAAATGCCTGGGCAGCCCCGTCGGCATTCTCAGGCGATTAGCAATAAACTAACCCCTTCTCAAAAAGAGAAGGCAAAGCCTGGTAGGGTGGCTTCCTAGAACTGCACAGAACTAAACTCCCACCGCAAAATTAACAGGGACCAGGTCATTATAGAAATGGTCTAATCTCTGTTGATTTTGGGGGCCCAGAATAAAGAGAAAGAAATCACTGCTCGGTAATTATTTCTAAAGCAATTACCAATTCATTTGTTCGATCGATAATTTAATTACGAAACAATACTGTATTAATTAAATTAAACTTTTGAAAAAAAATTAAAATGACAGTTATGTAAAGCTGCCAGTTCACAATATTAAAAAGGATGGACAAAAATCAGAGGCCTGCAGTATTAATGCTGGAGTCCCTCAAGGGTCAATCCTGGGTCCAACTCTCTTCCTGATCTACATCAATGATCTCCCAAAACACATACTTAAATCATTCGTTGACATCTATGCTGATGACACGACCATCTACGGCAACACATCAAAGGCTGTAAATGTAAGTTCTCTCTGATTCTCTCTCTTCCGTCTGCCTGCTTCCCACCTGACTACAACTTGGATGTGTTCAAGTCCAACGTTAACAAATTCCTAATGAACCGCCCTCTTAAGTAAACACTTCATTAAATCTCCACACTAACGTACTGTACTTGCAATAACCCTTATCCCTGAGTGGCTTCCGGGCCTTGATAAGTGGTGACCACCGTGTAAAAAAAAAAAAAGAAAATATGAATGTCGCTTTTGTCAGGAAATTTATGCAAGAATTACAAAAAAAGAAAAATGTCTTTTCTATATAATGGATTTGATATTTTTATAAATGTGTAGACACTTTCAATTATTTTAAAATGTTTTTGTTGAATTAGTTAACAATTATGTGGTGTTTTTTGGGCCTTAAAAGAACTTTTCAAATATGTACCTGTTTTGTTTATATCCATTCAACAAAACAAAAATAAATGGCGTTTATAGAGAAGCAAAACAATGGACTCTTGTTAAAAAAAAAAAAAAAAAAAAAAAAAAAAAAAAAAAAAACTTGAAAGTAAGTTAGATGGAACTTACACTAGAATGCTCCGGCCAGTGTTGAACTTAAACTCGAAAACACAACCCATCATTAGCCGTCTGTGTGGTTGGTTGCTCAGGATCTCTTCAGTAATAAGAGAAAAAACACGATATGTCAGACATTATTACAGAAGAAAAGATGAGATCGTCAGTGATGTGGTACTGTGCGATCCTAACACGGAACAGCTAAAGTAGGAAGACCTGTCAAGACGTACACAAAATTGACAGAAGACACTGGCTTACAACTTGAAGATCTTCCTAAGGCCATGGAAGATAGAGTTGTTGAGGAAAGAGTCAATTTGGTCCAGGTAACTCCTCACCCAATATGATGAAAGCAATGCAATCTTTTTAAAAAGACATTTGGAAAATCGAAATATTTTGCTGATATGGCATCCTCTTTGCAAGTTGAAAGACATTTTTCTAATTTAAATAAAAAAAAAAAATGAAATTGTAAAAAAATTGTTAATGACACAAGGGAAAGAATTATGCATTTCTAAAGAGAAAGAATTAAATATATGAAATAGATATGAATTTGATCAAAATGAGTTACAAGTTGAAATTGAATGAAACGTCACTATATTTGCCCATTTTTTACACACTTAAACTGGTTTGTGGTATCTACCATTTAGGGTTAGGAAAATTAATTGGAATCTGAAAAAAATTGTGCCTATTTTCCAATGCCAAAAACGATTCTTTTAATTATCTTTATTTTATTTGTTTTTAATTAAAATTTAATTTTTTATTGCTGGTCTTAATAAAATGAAAAAAAAAAGATTTTGAAACATCAAATCTTTTGTTTTGTTTAAAGACTTTTCTAGTTTTGAAAAAAATATTTTTTTTAAATAACACTTAAAAAAAAAAATGGTCACTTCTGTTGAAAGTTGTAAGTCTGTATGTTGATTGAAAGTCAGGATAGAATCTCTCGTCAAGAGAAACCACGGTTGTGCAAAGTTTAATAAAAAAATTTTAAATCTCTGGTTGTAACATTGTTGAATTTAAATAAAAGGCGGTAGGGCGTGATATTGCCAAAAAATTTCAAAATAAATAAAGCAATCTTAAAATAGTATAGTTTGGTTCTCTATAACTGTCATTTATTCAAATTCAACAAGAGACATTCCAAATTTTATTAAAAACTAGCGGAGCTACTCAACATTGCCTGGAGCGAAAGTTTAACATATATCTATTAAAACTTCTGTCTCTTTTCTATCTTTCTCTCTTTCCACCGTTTTCTCTTTCACCACTCCTTTCTTTCTTCTCTGCCCAGCCCATTCCATTCCCTGGCTATACACACATAGACATCTCGTTCTTTATAGATTCTTTGAGGAATGAATCAGCATAAGGGAATTAACTCATTGATTAAAATAAAACAAAGTTAGTTTCCTTTGTTGATGAAATTTGTATCAGTTTAGTGTCAAAGAATTTTTCTTTTTTTTTTTTTTTTTTTTATAAATCTTAGACAGTATTCAGTCGAGGCAATGCCAATCAAGAAAATACCAACTTTGTGGGTATTTTTTGTATGTTTTTTTAGTTTTAGCCGAACATGCTAGCTTCCTTCAGTTTTGGAAGACTATGGGTATCCAAGGGTGCCTGCACATGAAATTTTTGTGGCAAGAGTTGCACACTCTCCAACCACACCTCTCTTGAGTCAGCGTTGTTAAATACCAGTGGCAAGTGGAGATTCAGGACAACTGGAAACGATGCTAAGATTAATGGAGAGCACATACAGCACCTAGAATTCCCAAATGGTCACTCATATGTAACTAACCAGGCTCAGCGTTGCTTAACTTTGGGAACCAGTATGTCAACGTGATTATGCTGTATATTAGATTAGCTGGACATGCATACAGAACTTGAATTCCTACTAGACAATATTCTCAAGTGTTTAAGGTTCCTCTGTACAGGGGTTTGTCAGAACAACCTGACATGAGGATGCTTTTCCCTAGAAGTAAACCCTGACCAAATATTCAAAATTACATTTCGTATTCGCAGCCCAAATAAGATCTCCTCACTATTGCCAACCCACATTAGCTTTTACGAAGAATGGTGCGCCTTCTTCAAGTTATGTTACCTCAAGTAATAGCATGAAACTGGATACTCCACCAGACTAGATAAATTCTTGTCCTGGAATCCAGTAAGACCGAAAGACCAAAATGAAAGATATACTACAACATATGGAAATGATTAACTGGAGAGAGGAAAATTATGTTCTCAATTTCTTTACTAACTCGGTGTTTGAGAGATAAAGAACTTTAATGGAACATTCGAATATCTATGTATTTCATATAGAGTTCAAGTGTTAGTCCCAGGTAGTGGGCCTCTTGATTTCTGAGAACTTCAACTGAAGTAAAATAAAACGAACAACTGCTCTTTATATTATAGATAAAATATGTCATATTCATCCTGAAAAAAAGTCAGAACTCCAAACTCTGAGAGCTCCTTCTACCCATTAACTATCTCGTTATTTAAAAAAATCTATTGAGTTTATCACTCTCTGACACTTTTTGCATAAACACAAACTTTCATATTTTCTTTTCTTTTTTTCTGTTTTTTTAGTGAGAATGGGGCATATGTTGAGTAGCAGGAAATATACCAGAAGTATTTAGAAAAAAAATGTAACATCTAACACTAGACTGTGTTTAAAATGAAGAGTTTGCTAGTCTTTCTACTCTTGTTATGTCAATATGTGCTCGACTGAGCTCCAATCTGATTCTCCCTGTAAATCATTCACAGCAAAATCTCATTTACCTACCAATGCTGCAAAAAACTGTTCTTTCTTACTCCGTGCACTTAAAACCAAATGAAGCTTCCATGAACAGTTCCTTACACATTACCACATGATTGCTTTCCAGCTGACTACAACATGGTCCTTTTTAAGTCGTATGTCAACAAATACTTGTGTAGAGAAAATTGTAAATAGTGCGAATATTACTTCATTACAAAAACGCCCATGTGTCTGCGCGTCCTGTAGAGTTCCGTTGCCGAATGATGAAAGAAACCAAAATGACAATGGCCAGGTGATTTTTGTCTTCAATGGTTGCAGACGCTCATACCGAAATCTTGTTGAATTCTTGGCGATCATCGGCAAATTAGACTATCTTGGGTTGCACATATACCAAGCTCTTGTCTGCACCATTCTCCTATACCTGGCCAGTATGAGTTTATGACAGTTTTTGACCACCAATGTCTACGCCGCATCCTTCGGGTTCATCCCAAATTCACCATTCCTCAAACTGACCCTCCTTTCAAGACATCTTCGATGGTTTGGTCACACTCTGTGCTGGCAACCAGATAACCTCATCCATGCCACACCAGGGTTGGAAGAAACAACGCAATGGTCAGCTGAAAACCTGGTTCAGCATGGTGAAGTAAGATGTCGATCTGATCCTGTGTTCTCACTTCTACGGAGTGCCCCATCGGAACAGTGAACAGCTGGATCTGATATCGATTGCAGCTTCAAACCGACATGCCTGGGCAGCGTCTATGCGAGATGCAAAAAATTCAGTTGGAGGGGCTCAACTGACTCATGCTGAACACTGACGCAACAACAATATAAGCAATTTGTTTGAAAAACATGGAAGTTCATTTTTTATGAAAGTTAGCTGTTATACACATGCTACTTTGAAGCATGACGTGTTGTTGGAAGCTAAGAGAATAGATTGAAGTTAAAACCCGGTGCAAATTGTGTTTATTTGCATGTTTATAAACAATTTTGACCAATTGTCTGAAATAACAATTAATGACTACTGTTTTCGCCAGATTATCCAACTAATATGATAAATATTATCCAACTAATATGATAAATATTATCCAACTAATATGATAAAGATTATCCAACTAATATGATAAAGATTATCCAACTAATATGATAAATATTATCCAACTAATATGATAAAGATTATCCAACTAATATGATAAAGATTATCCAACTAATATGATAAATATTATCCAACTAATATGATAAATATTATCCAACTAATATGATAAAGATTATCCAACTAATATGATAAAGATTATCCAACTAATATGATAAAGATTATCCAACTAATATGATAAAGATTATCCAACTAATATGATAAATATTATCCAACTAATATGATAAAGATTATCCAACTAATATGATAAAGATTATCCAACTAATATGATAAATATTATCCAACTAATATGATAAATATTATCCAACTAATATGATAAAGATTATCCAACTAATATGATAAAGATTATCCAACTAATATGATAAATATTATCCAACTAATATGATAAAGATTATCCAACTAATATGATAAAGATTATCCAACTAATATGATAAAGATTATCCAACTAATATGATAAAGATTATCCAACTAATATGATAAAGATTATCCAACTAATATGATAAAGATTATCCAACTAATATGATAAATATTATCCAACTAATATGATAAAGATTATCCAACTAATATGATAAAGATTATCCAACTAATATGATAAAGATTATCCAACTAATATGATAAAGATTATCCAACTAATATGATAAAGATTATCCAACTAATATGATAAAGATTATCCAACTAATATGATAAAGATTATCCAACTAATATGATAAATATTATCCAACTAATATGATAAATATTATCCAACTAATATGATAAAGATTATCCAACTAATATGATAAAGATTATCCAACTAATATGATAAAGATTATCCAACTAATATGATAAAGATTATCCAACTAATATGATAAATATTATCCAACTAATATAATAAATATTATCCAACTAATATAATAAATATTATCCAACTAATATGATAAATATTATCCAACTAATATGATAAATATTATCCAACTAATATGATAAATATTATCCAACTAATATGATAAATATTATCCAACTAATATGATAAATATTATCCAACTAATATGATAAAGATTATCCAACTAATATGATAAATATTATCCAACTAATATGATAAATATTATCCAACTAATATGATAAATATTATCCAACTAATATGATAAATATTATCCAACTAATATGATAAAGATTATCCAACTAATATGATAAAGATTATCCAACTAATATGATAAAGATTATATACACATTGACTGAAACAAAATGGATTCTTGTTTTTTAAACTAAGAAATCTTTTCTTTTTTAATTTGATGTTTTTTTCTTTTTTAGATAATTTTATTTAAAATAAAATACATCATATTGAGTATCAACACAAAATAAATAATTAAATCAATTTAAAACAACAAAAATATTAATTTCCAATTTCTGCAGAATGTTTCTCACTTTACAAGAGCCATAATATGCGAATACATGTCTGACGAAGGATTATTTCCTGAAATATAACCATGCGGATCTTCCACCTTATCATACTGATGCAAATAAGAACACAATATATGTAATATATATATATATATATATATATATATATATATATTACATGGGGTTCACCACTTATCAAGGCCCGGAGGCTACTCAGGGATAAGGGTTATTGCGTGTACAGTAATCAATAAGATAGTATTGTAGTAATCATTAGTATTGGAGATTTGATAGAGTGTCTTACTAAAGGGGGCGGTTTGTCAGGAATTTGTTTATGTTGGATTTGAAGACATCCAAGTTGTAGTCAGGTGGGAAATAGGCGAACGGAAGAGAGTTCCACAATCGTGCACTTCTGACAAAGAAACTCTGCTCATGGAATCTACGTTTGGATTTATTTAATTAATTGATAGGTGCTTTTTTTTTCGAGGAGTTAAGAGCAGAATAGATTTAATTGGTTGTTATGATAATTAAATGAATGATTTTGCGCTACAAAACAGATGCTGTCAAGAATCGTACTTAAAGGAATAAATTGTAAGATAGTCAACATCTTGAAATTTAAGATATAAACTTTTTATCTTTTATGTGTTATATTGTAATAATAAAGGTGAATCAGCAAAGCTTATTCCACTATTATATGTCTTAATTTGCTTCAGTTTGTGTGCGTATTACATGCCTGATTGCCTTCTATAAATCTAAAGTTTTTTTTATATACACATTAAGCAATGCTTTAAGCGAACTACATTAACTTCTTATTTTATTTATTTTTGTTTTCAAGATGATTCTCTAGCTGATAACAATATCAATGTGTGATAATATGACGGAAGTGCTGCAACTCAAAATCACGTGATAAAAAATATAATTAAAAAAACTTTAATAAATTATTATATTATCTTTTTAAACACAATTGAGGGAAATTGGAAATTACAAAATTCCTTTAACTTAACGTCAATAAACCGAACAATAAACAAAATACGATCCTCAAATGTTTGAAACCAAATTCGATTAGGAATTCTGACTAAAATTAGGTGACAACTTTTACTATTAACCGGAGGAACAATGGGACTATCGAAATGCGGGGAAAGTGGAACAAAAATAAGCAACTATAAAACTGGGTCGAACTATGAATTTGAAATATTGTTCAGACATTGAAGACAAAAGAATTGAATAGAGTGATGTAATTGATTGGTCATATTGGATTCATCAGACTGCTGTTCTCATCTTGAGTGTGATTTTCACAACGTTTCGGTCAATGTAACCTTCAACCTTCTTCAGATGTATCTTGCCAAACTCGGGAATTTGGATGGAATTTTGAATGGAACGCTTTATTAAATTCATGGGTTTAACATGCTCTTGTTCTATCAACCATAACTGCATAGAGGTCCTAAGTAATTTGCAATTGTATTTTTCGATCGTCCACTCTTAGAATTGAACCTTCAACATTCAAGAGAATATCACTTTTCTAATTGATTTTTTCCAAGTACTCTAAACACTGCACCATAGGTCTTTGTGGACAATTCTAGTATTTTTTTAGGAGCCTTAAACTTAAGTAAATTGCACTAGAGCAAGGGCC
This sequence comes from Euprymna scolopes, assembly GCF_053919585.1. Classification (NCBI taxonomy): domain Eukaryota; kingdom Metazoa; phylum Mollusca; class Cephalopoda; order Sepiida; family Sepiolidae; genus Euprymna; species Euprymna scolopes. The sequence continues at coordinate 9,441,244 of NC_136505.1, forward strand.
AGTGGTGCTGTGGTTAGAGTACTTGGACAAATCAATTGGATCTCTATCCAGTCATGACGGAACAACAGCATGCTATTCCTATGAAATAAAGGTTTCCGTTCAAAATTCTATCCAAATTCCTGAGTTTGACAAAAATATTCCCGAGTTCAACAAGATGCACCTGAAGAAGGTTGGAGGTTACATCGATCAAAATGTTGTGAAAATCACACTCAAGATGAGAACAGTAGTCTGAAGAATCCAAATAAGATGAATAATGAATCTTCATCTTAAAGATTCAGAAACGTCAGAATTATTACATAATAAAAGGATGAATTGGGTTCGAGTCTAGCGAGAGGAAGTACATCTGGAGGTGGAAGTTTGTGTATTAGAGCGGAAACATTTTAGCCAACACTGAAGAGCCTTTTGACTGACAGACGTACACCACATATAAGCAATAAATACTGGCACAGAATTTTCATCAAAAGATGTCTTATCAAATGTGAAATAAATGAAAGCAGATTTTTTTGTTTGTTTTTGTACAATTTGTCCATTTTTTTTATTTAAAGGGAACATTGCAACTAACAAATGAAAGCACGAGTTGACTTGTCTCCCTTGCATTCTGACTATTTTAAAAATTCGTCACAATTAAAAACATCAATACTGCAATTGACACACTGTTTGCATGATCGACATCCGATGAATTGATACAACTACGAATCTTGAGATTTTTATCCTGGGCCCCCAAAATCAAGAAAGATTGGACTATTCCTGTAAGGATCTTGTTCCTGCTGGTTTTGTGGTTGGAGTTTCTGTGCAGTTCTAAGAGGTCCACTCTCCCAGTCTTTGCCTTCTCTTTTTGAAAAAGGGTGTTAGTTTATTGCTAACTGGCTGAGGCGCCCTTACCAGAGAATGCCGATGGGGCTGCCCAGGCACTTTTTACAAGTCAGAGTGCCCCTCCTCAGGGATGCTGATTTCTCAATCCCACTTCCGACTTTGGTGTCCAAGTTCTTGCAGTGGAAGAGAACTGAAGAAAGCTTTTTATCTCTAGAGACACTCTTCTGTCTACAACCAACTTTAGTTTGAAATAACTTTTCACATGTTTAACAAAGAATAATGGATAAAAATCTACCCGGATACTGAACTAATATGTACAAGGCGTGTTTGAATCAATTTCCACTTTATTTAAGCTGTTATATTCATTTATTTACGACTGAACAAATTAGTTCAACCAGGTCATAAAGGGTAAGCCAGAACAAAATGAGAGAAAATTCTATATAAGTAATGAATCATTTCAATTTAAAATCCATTTAGTATTATGCTTGTAAACTTGAGAAAAGTACACTTGAAATGTATCAACAAAATCAAAATCAAATAGTTACCGAATTTGACCTGATGTTGTGTAATTTCACTAATTCACATAATGTTAACTCATTTCAAGCATGTTTTTCTCAAGTTTACATGCGGCATACTAAATGGACTTTAAATTGAAATATTTCTTCAATTTAATGATATAGGAAAAACACCATAAAACTAATTTTTACTACCTATTTGATTTTTTTCTCTCATTCTGTTCTGGTCGCAACCTTTAACATTTGCAAAAAAATTATATAAGAAAAAAATTAATATTTTGTCATCCTGTAAAAATTTTTAAGAATTCATAAATATTTGATAGTATGATATGAGGTGCCTTCAATCAGTTTCCAGACTTTTTTGTATGGGCACTTTTATTGATACTACATGCATGAAATCCTAATCTCCTTCAAAGTAATCTTCTCCAGCTGCAATGCTCTTGTTGTAACAACTTCTGGAAGGCCTCACGGAAATCCTCTTTTATGAGCGAGTCAATGACCATAGTCACAGCCTCTTTCATCTCATCAATTGTCTCATAATGACAGCTCCTAAGATGTTCTTTGAGCTTAAGGAATAACCAAAAGTTACTGGGAGCAAGGTGTGGACTATAGAGAGGGTGAGGAACTGTCTTGATGCCCACCTTGGTCGAATAGTCTGTGACAAGGATGGAGTTGTGAACTGGTGCATTCACCCAAATTTTCTGCATCTTCAGTTCCTCGCGAATAATTGTGTGTACAGTTCCCACACTGACATTAAACTCTACACTTATTGTTTCTATAGACACACAACTGTCCTTATCCATGAAATTCTTTATTTGGCCAATCAACTCTAATGATCTGACTTCCTTACTCCCTCCACAGTTGTCATCATTCCTTACAGACTCCTTGCCTTCCTTTGATAACTTATGCCACTCAAAAACCGATGCTGGATTCATGCAGGACAGTCCAAAAGCAGTCTGAAGCATTCTATACGTTTCTGTGGCATTTATTCCAAGTTCAAAACAGAATTTTATTGCATATCGTTCTTCTAAAATATCCTCACATCCAGATTGCATTTTTATAATTCACCAGCTGTGACAATTTAGTAGGGTGTACTCCAATTCTTGCTGTAGCTGTTCATTTAAACCTGAAATCATAAAAATTGATCAGTCATCTCATAGTATGTATAGCAATAACATACTAAATTTTCAAGAGTCTATGATAATTTTAAATGCCTGTAAAAAAGAAAATCTGGAAACTTATTGACGGCATCTCATATATACATATCCTTATATTCAGTGATAGTTAAATGTTAACTATTTATTCATAAAAAAATGATAATCTGAAGTGGCTAAAGTTTGTTTATCAATATAGAGAATTTTTTTTTTAAGTATTTTTTAATTTTATTCAATTGATATGAGTAGGCTCTTTTCATTATTTTTTTTCTTCTAAAAAACAAAAATAATTAAAATAAATAAATCGAACTTTTGTGAAGTTTAATTGAATAATAATTCAATTAAATTTCACAAAAATTCGATTTATTTATTTTAATTATTTTTGTTTTTTAGAAGAAAAAAAATAATGAAAAGAGCCAATAAGCACGTTGGGGGAGGGGGTCATTTTGTACCACATTTTGTCATAAAAAGAAAAGAAAAATTGATAGTATTTATGGGATTTGAATTTTAACATAAAATATCCTTTCAGATTTCTTTTATTGCAAAACTATTTTTTATTTATTTTTAATATATTCTTTTATTGAATTCTTTCCAAAAATGTAAATTTCTAGCAATTCAAATAACAAATTCAGTATAAAGGTAAAATGGGGCTGAATGTGTTAAACAAAAATATATGTAAAGCAACTTCCTAGGAAATGCCAGGAAGGCATAGCTCGTAATTAATAAATTATCAAAAATGAAATTTTAAAAGAATTTTTTGTTCGGCTCCTATTCCTTCTCATCCTATGCTTATAAAACCGACAAATTTTTCAAGACTGACTGGGAAGTTTTATTTTTATTTTCAGTTGGAACTTTCCTCCTTTTAGGTGAGTCATGTTAATAGGCTTTCACCCTTGACTTTTCCTTTACTCCTCTCAGACCTAAGAGACGGTTCATCTAGCTGGTATCATGTTTCTTGTCCCTTGCTAAGCCTTTATTTTAACTCTTAACCTAACCTCGACAGTGGTGGTAATGGTTAAAATGCTCGGTTTGTTATTTCTCTTCCAATTTTTGGTATTTAAAAAGGGGGGGGGGCAAAATAGTTAGTTAGAATCAAAGATCGATGTGTTGGATGCAATACTGTTTAAATGAAACTCTAGAATTCAAGATCATTTTATATTAGATTATGGGCTGGGTATAGGTAAAATAATCCCCCATCTCCAAGATATTCTAGTGTTTTCATCATCCTCATCCATTTTGTCTTATTTCCCTCGGTCAAGATTCTGATATTTTCTAATATTTTACCATCTCAGCCTCCAAGCCTGACAGTCTTCAGGATTAACTGTATTCAAATTCAACTGTCAAGATACTTGTTGATAGTTTGCATTTGTATTTATTACTTGATGTCTAATATTTTTTGTTAGCGCAGACTTTAGTGAAATTCTATCTGAATTTTCACCCACTTTTTGCCCCCTTTGTAAAAAAAATTTAAAAAACTAAACTAAAAATAGCTCACATTACCCACTCTTACACTTTGCAATTGTGTTCTGAAATTCATACATACAAAATATACTCATGAGAATACCTGTTCCAGGATGGGTAAAATGAATTTCTTAAACTGCTTTTATGTCCACTTAAATTAAAATCAAGATCCTATATATCTAGATTTCCAAATCTAATTTTTATCAAAATCCATTACATAATTTGGATCTTAGATAATTTCTAAAATTCAAGAGATTTTAATTCCCTATTTTAATTTGATTCACTATCGATCCAATTTAAGTCAAATTTGATACGTTTGTATTTTCAAATTGGAGGCTGTGCTTATATTATACTCCAAAAAAATCTTTTAGAATACTTTAGAGACTGAAATTTAGAGAATACATAGCATCATTAAGATCCACAAAAATTAGAGGTATCCGAAATTTCACAAAGGACTTCCACTTTTTTTCTATCTCCTTTGCAAAACGCTAAATTAAACTAAATATAGCCTACATCACTATCCCTTACACATATCAACTGTATTTCAAAGTTCATAATGATTGGTAATTATTTTAAGAGTGAATGTTGTACATTTAAGTAAACACACACACACACACATATTTAACTTTATATAGAGAGAAGCTGTGCTTAATGGAAGCTGTACATGTTATACTGTAATTAAGGTTAACTTTTTATTTCTGTCTCCCCAAATCCTTGGCATTGGTCGCTTCCTGTACTCGTTCTATATTTAACAAGTTTTACCTAATCAATATTTTGCCATTTTTACCTTTGGAATTTAAACGCTTGCTTATTTTTCCTTCCGCAATTTAACCCATTGACCAATTCTGATTTATTAATTGCTTGCAAGAGGTGTCTGTGTTTTTGCATTTAAATAATACAAAAAAGTGTGGATGTCATTAAACTGGTAAGACCACGTGTTTTGATTTTGATTATTTTTCATTTTTATTTAAATTTATTTTTTTATTAAACTTGTTGCTTTGATTATCGAATTTACTGTGGGAAGTTTGAGTTGGGTTTAATCTTAATTTTTTCTAAACTTTTGTTTCTTTTTTTAAACTGTTTTTTTGTTAAAATGTTTTCCAAGACCTTTTATTTTATTTATTTATTTATTTATTTATTTATTTATTTATTTTTTGGTATTTATGTAGAATACAGACCTTGCTAAAATAATGTTATTTAGAAATCCATTCTTAACATGGGGGGCTTCTTTTTTTTTTTTTTTAATTATCCTATATTTTCATCTAACAATTTGATAAATAAAAGATATGGTATATAAATTACATTTAACTTCAAAATTACATCTAAAAATAGCACTGTTCGTATTCTACATAAGTAAAAAAAAATTTCTAGGAATATACATGCTATCTCAGCAGCCATGAAGATTAATATCATTTTTATCAAATACTAGTGGGACTTGTGGAAATACCACAGTGGACTCTTTCATATG
>NC_136505.1:9451654-9521654 GCF_053919585.1 Euprymna scolopes
TTATATAAAAATAAATAATTTTTATAATTTTTTTTTTTTTGTCTGTTAAATTTATGCCACTAAACTGCACATTTAGCTTTATTTTTTGTAAGGGCACTTTTTAAGGTTTTTTTTTTCTTTTTTTTTTGTAAATAAAGGAAATTTTCGATTTGCTTTTTTAAGGAGTGGGAGGCTTTTTCGATTTGCTTTTTATTTATCGTTTTATGTTTCTAATGTATTCTACCCCCCCCCAAAAAAAAATTTAATTTGTCATATTTGGGGGTTTGTTTTGTTTATTAAATTGTTTGAAAGTAAGAGAATGTTCTTATAAAAAATAATTCAATTTATCATTATTTTATGTTTCCAATGTAATTTCTGCCCCCTACCAGAAAAAAAAAACAAATTGTATTTGTCAGATTTTGCCCTCGCCCTCAATCGCCAAACTTGAAAAAATGCTAGAGGTGACATGTCTTGTTGAACGTTTGGTGGCCAAAAATTGAGTGCTCATTTTACGTTAAATTTATATAAAAAAGTGATTCCCCACTATAACATTATTTTTTTTTTTTCAAAATTTCTTCTCTCATAATATTTATAAAGGCTGTTTAAATGTATTAGGCTGAAAAAGTAGATCTCCATTTTTTTTTTTTTTAGGGGTTAAACGCCTCTGGGTCACGTCATATAAAGTTACCTTTTTAATTAGAAAATTAAGTTTGTAATCGATAAAATCAACGCAAAAAAAGAAAAAAAAGTGTAAATTGTGGAATTTAGGGGGGCAGTAGATCTTCATTTTTTTTAGGTATTAAACGACGCTGGATTAAATGGTAAAAATTTACCGATTTCTGTATTGCCGTTTAAGCAATAAAATAAAACAAACAAATGAAATCTTTTCAGTTTTTGTTTTCATAAGTGTTTTTTTGTTGTTGTTTGAATATTTAAAAAAATAAAATAAAATAAAAGCCAAACATTTTTCTATCTACATGTAATTATTTTTCCAGCTAGAAACTTAATGAAATTACCAAATGATATTTGGTGAACATTTGTTTTTGTTTTTTTTTTGTTTTTTTTCATACATAGCATCAAGGGGCAACTAACTCTAAAAAAAAGTTTTAAAGAAGGGTCCTTGTTGGAAATATTAATTCCAAAAAAAATTAAATCAAATATATTATTAATCTAAATTTTGTTTAAAATTTATTGAATAACAATTTTAAATAGAATACTTAAAATAATTCTGTCACTAAAAACATTAACTAAGATACCGCTATTTAATAAAATCGATTTTTCTTAATGTCATATGCAAATAAGGTGATCTCTTAATTGTATATTTTTGCATATATGATACTATGTATAGAAATAAATGAAAGATTAAAGTAAGACACGTTTTGTATATATTAATCAAATTGTGAACAAACAAGCTAACAGACAGGAATACGAATTTATATATATATATATATATATATATATATATATATATATATATATATATATATATATGTATATTAATCCAAACCAAATTAAAAAACCCAATGCAAGCAATGAGTGTAATTCTCATTGTTGGTCAGGTCTCAGAAGTTTGGTAGAGACCGTTCCGTGTGCGCAAACACACACAAAGTCACTTATATATATAAATGACCTTGTGTGTATTTTGCGCATACGGAACAGTCTCTACCAAACTTCTGTCAATTTTTGGTCAATGTACTTGAAACGATATATAGGATATTTGGCCTGTGGACCAAATTCGATTTGGATTTTATGTATCTATTTTCAGTATTTACTTCAACAGTGCTCGATACATAAGTTGAGCTAGGTTTAAATTTTTAAAATATATATTGCAAGTAAGCTACACAGAATTTTCCACGTTTTATCCTTGTGAGGGTTCGTCAGGCTATTGCAATAGCTTGACGAATCCTCACAAGGATGATATGCAGTTAATCGTCCCAACACACACACACACACATACATATGAGAGAGAGGTTTCTAATCGGCAGTTATTTCTGCTCATCCATGTTGCAGTTCATTGATTTTGGAGTTCTTTCTTTCTACTGACCAGCTGTTCGATGTAAGCATGTCATGAGTCCCATTAGAGGCTAAAATGACATAGCAACAGTCACAATCATGTGATAATGAAACAAAACAATGGGGGGGGGCTGTTTTATGGTGTGACCTTAAATATTAAACCAAGCGTTTAGTTTCCAAAAACTGTTCCATCGTTTTAAAGTAGATATACCAGTTTCTTATTTGCTGTGGATTTCTAAATTCTTACTCTCTTTGCTTTTCCTCTAGTGTGTGCATGTGTGTGTGTGTGGATTTCTCTCTCTGCCTCTACCTCCCTCTCTCTGCCTCTACCTCCCTCTCTCTGCCTCTACCTTCCTCTCTCTGCCTCTGCCTCCCTCTCTCTCTGCCTCTGCCTCCATCTCTCTCTGCCTCTGCCTCCCTCTCTCTCTGCCATTGCCCCTCTCTCTCTCTCTGCCATTGCCTCTCTCTCTCTCTCTGCCATTGCCCCTCTCTCTCTCTCTCTCTCTCTCTCTCTCTCTCTGCCATTGCCCCTCTCTCTCTCTCTCTCTCTCTCTCTCTGCCATTGCCCCTCTCTCTCTCTCTCTCTCTCTCTCTCTCTCTGCCATTGCCCCTCTCTCTCTCTCTCTCTCTCTCTCTGCCATTGCCCCTCTCTCTCTCTCTCTGCCATTGCCCCTCTCTCTCTCTCTCTCTGCCATTGCCCCTCTCTCTCTCTCTGCCATTGCCCCTCTCTCTCTCTCTCTCTGCCATTGCCCCTCTCTCTCTCTCTCTCTCTGCCATTGCCCCTCTCTCTCTCTGCCATTGCCCCTCTCTCTCTCTCTCTGCCATTGCCCCTCTCTCTCTCTCTCTCTCTGCCATTGTCCCTCTCTCTCTCTCTGCCTTTTCCTCTCTCTCTCTGCCTTTTCCTCTCTCTCTCTCTCTCTGCCTTTTGTCTCTCTCTCTCTGCCTTTTGTCTCTCTCTCTCTCTGCCTTTTGTCTCTCTCTCTCTCTGCCTTTTGTCTCTCTCTCTCTCTGCCTTTTGTCTCTCTCTCTCTCTGCCTTTTGTCTCACTCTCTCTCTGCGTTTTGTCTCACTCTCTCTCTGCGTTTTGTCTCACTCTCTCTCTCTCTCTCTCTCTCTGCCTTTTGTCTCACTCTCTTTCTCTCTCTGCCTTTTGTCTCACTCTCTTTCTCTCTCTGCCTTTTGTCTCACTCTCTTTCTCTCTCTGCCTTTTGTCTCACTCTCTCTCTCTCTCTGCCTTTTGTCTCTCTCTCTCTCTGCCTTTTGTCTCACTCTCTCTCTCTGCCTTTTGTCTCACTCTCTCTCTCTGCCTTTTGTCTCACTCTCTCTCTCTCTGCCTTTTGTCTCACTCTCTCTCTCTCTGCCTTTTGTCTCACTCTCTCTCTCTCTGCCTTTTGTCTCACTCTCTCTCTCTGCCTTTTGTCTCACTCTCTCTCTGCGTTTTGTCTCACTCTCTCTCTGCGTTTTGTCTCACTCTCTCTCTCTCTCTCTCTCTGCCTTTTGTCTCACTCTCTTTCTCTCTCTGCCTTTTGTCTCACTCTCTTTCTCTCTCTGCCTTTTGTCTCACTCTCTTTCTCTCTCTGCCTTTTGTCTCACTCTCTCTCTCTCTCTGCCTTTTGTCTCTCTCTCTCTCTGCCTTTTGTCTCACTCTCTCTCTCTGCCTTTTGTCTCACTCTCTCTCTCTGCCTTTTGTCTCACTCTCTCTCTCTCTGCCTTTTGTCTCACTCTCTCTCTCTGCCTTTTGTCTCACTCTCTCTCTCTGCCTTTTGTCTCACTCTCTCTCTCTGCCTTTTGTCTCACTCTCTTTCTCTGCCTTTTGTCTCACTCTCTTTCTCTGCCTTTTGTCTCACTCTCTCTCTCTCTCTCTCTCTGCCTTTTGTCTCACTCTCTGCCTTTTGTCTCTCTCTCTCTGCCTTTTGTCTCACTCTCTCTCTCTCTGCCTTTTGTCTCACTCTCTCTCTCTGCCTTTTGTCTCACTCTCTCTCTCTCTGCCTTTTGTCTCACTCTCTCTCTCTGCCTTTTGTCTCACTCTCTCTCTCTGCCTTTTGTCTCACTCTCTCTCTCTGCCTTTTGTCTCACTCTCTCTCTCTCTCTCTACCTTTTGTCTCACTCTCTCTCTACCTTTTGTCTCACTCTCTCTCTCTACCTTTTGTCTCACTCTCTCTCTGCCTTTTGTCTCACTCTCTCTCTCTCTTTCTGCCTTTTGTCTCACTCTCTCTCTCTCTGCCTTTTGTCTCACTCTCTCTCTCTGCCTTTTGTCTCACTCTCTCTCTCTGCCTTTTGTCTCACTCTCTTTCTCTGGCTTTTGTCTCACTCTCTTTCTCTGCCTTTTGTCTCACTCTCTTTCTCTGCCTTTTGTCTCACTCTCTCTCTCTCTCTCTCTCTGTCTTTTGTCTCACGCTCTCTCTCTCTCTCTCTCTCTGTGTTTTGTCTCACACTCTCTCTCTCTCTCTCTCTCTCTGCCTTTTGTCTCTCTCTCTGCCTTTTGTCTCTCTCTCTGCCTTTTGTCTCTCTCTCTGCCTTTTGTCTCTCTCTCTCTCTCTGCCTTTTGTCTCTCTCTCTCTCTCTCTGCCTTTTCTCTCTCTCTCTCTCTCTGCCTTTTCTCTCTCTCTCTCTCTCTGCCTTTTCTCTCTCTCTCTCTCTCTCTCTGCCTTTTCTCTCTCTCTCTCTCTCTGCCTTTTCTCTCTCTCTGCCTTTTGTCTCACTCTCTCTCTGCCTTTTGTTTCACTCTCTCTCTGCTTTTTGTCTCATTCTCTCTCTCTGCCTTTTGTCTCATTCTTTCTCTCTATCTCTCTCTCTGCCTTTTGTCTCTCTCTCTGCCTTTTTTCTCACTCTCTCTCTCTCTCTCTGCCTTTTGTCTCATTCTCTCTCTCTGCCTTTTGTCTCATTCTCTCTCTCTGCCTTTTGTTCTCATTCTCTCTCTCTGCCTTTTGTCTCACTCTCTCTCTCTGCCTTTTGTCTCTCTCTCTCTCTCTGCCTTTTGTCTCACTCTCTCTCTCTCTCTTGCCTTTTGTCTCTATCTCTCTCTGCCTTTTGTCTCACTCTCTCTCTCTGCCTTTTGTCTCTCTCTCTCTGCCTTTTGTCTCTCTCTCTCTCTCTCTCTCTCTGCCTTTTGTCTCTCTCTCTCTGCCTTTTGTCTCTCTCTCTCTCTCTCTGCCTTTTGTCTCTCTCTCTCTCTCTCTCTCTCTCTCTCTGCCTTTTGTCTCTCTCTCTCTCTGCCTTTTGTCTCTCTCTCTCTTTTCCTTTTGTCTCTCTCTCTCTCTGCCTTTTGTCTCTCTCTCTCTCTCTGCCTTTTGTCTCTCTCTCTCTGCCTTTTGTCTCTCTCTCTCTGCCTTTTGTCTCTCTCTCTCTCTCTCTGCCTTTTGTCTCTCTCTCTCTCTCTCTCTCTGCCTTTTGTCTCTCTCTCTCTCTCTCTCTGCCTTTTGTCTCTCTCTGCCTTCTTTCTCTCTCTCTGCCTTCTTTCTCTCTCTCTGCCTTCTTTCTCTCTCTCTCTCTCTCTCTCTCTCTTCCTTCTCTCTCTCTCTCTCTCTCTCTCTTCCTTCTCTCTCTCTCTCTCTCTCTCTTCCTTCTCTCTCTCTCTCTTCCTTCTCTCTCTCTTCCTTCTCTCTCTCTTCCTTCTCTCTCTCTCTTCCTTCTCTCTCTGTCTGCCTTTTTTCTCTCTTTCTGCCTTTTTTCTCTCTGTCTGCCTTTTTTCTCTCTGTCTGCCTTTTTTCTCTCTGTCTGCCTTTTTTCTCTCTCTCTGCCTTTTTTCTCTCTCTCTGCCTTTTTTCTCTCTCTCTGCCTCTACCTCTCTCTCTGCCTCTACCTCTCTCTCTACCCCTCTCTCTCTCTGCCTCTACCTCTCTCTCTCTACCCCTCTCTCTCTCTGCCTCTCTCTTTCTTTCTCTCTGTCTTTTTTATTTTTGTTTCTCTCTCTCCACCCCTCTCTCTCTCTCTTTCTCTACCCCTCTCTCTCTCTCTCTCTCTCTCTCTCTCTCTCTCATGGAAAAGAAAATGGCAAAGAGAAAAACAGAGGTTTTTCTCTTTGCCATTTTCTTTTCCATGCTCTCATTCCACTCCCCTTGCCCCTGCCTTCTTTTTTTCACTACTTCTTTATTTCTAACAAAATCTCAGTAATGGATACCAATACAAGCCATGGAATCTGGAATCCAGTACAATTTGTCATATCACTTAGGAAGGTGTCAACTTATGGCCTGAATAACAACCTTTGTTCAGTGGATCGTTTCTGCTACATATTGTGTTGACATTAAATAACCCTAACCTCCCAAAGTGTTGATATGCCATAAAATAGATACGCACGCGCAGCTCAATTTTCTCGTTTCCACACCAATGCAAAACTTAGTCAAAAGTTTTTTTTTAATGTTAGCATAATCTAGCTCCTGAAAAAGACTATTTAAGCAAATTTCTCATCCTATGGCTATGAACATCGAGATACTACACTTTCAATTATTTATTTGCAAAACTGAACCCAGTTAGCTCGGGACTATTTAAAAGTGTATGCGTGTGAGGAGAGTTGATGGTCATCCTGTCTATTCTACACTTGAATGGAGTCTGACCACGGCTACCGAGAGAGAAGGTTGGTTTAGATTTGAGAAAATATCAACTATTAATTAAGCTTAAGAGGTCTTAGGAACAAATTAAAATTTAGGGGATTTTAATTGGTTTTATAATGATTATGGATCAAACGTAGATTCCATGAACAAAGCTTCTTTCTTAGAAGTGCACACCTGTGGAACACTCTTGCGTTTGCCTGTTTCCCACCTGACTACAACTTGGATGTCTTCAAGTCCAACATAAACAAATTCCTGATGAACCGCCCCCTTAAGTAAGACACTTTATCAAATCTCCAATACTAACGATTACTACGATACTATCCCATTGATTACTGTACACTCAATAACTCTTATCCCCGAGTGGCTTCCGGGCCTTGATAAGTGGTGACTACCTTGTAAAAAAAAAAAAAATTCAATGTAAATCTGAAATATTTAAATTTTCAAAGAGGATAGTTTGCTCATATTATACCCCCCCCCCCAAAAAAAAACTTTTTAAATATTCCAAACAAACTGAAATTTAGAATATTTATTAATTGGTATCTAATGCCTATTATTCAAATTCCATGAAAATCAGAACTATCTGAATTTTGATAAAGGATATACACCACCACCACCACCACCACCTTTTAATTTTTTTGCATAAAATTAAATTAAACGAAATATAACCTTCATTTAGACCCCTTTTTATGCCTAGCAGCTCTGCTCCAAAATTCCAAAATTAATAATCAGCAGGAAATTAGATTATTATTGTTGATTTTAATTTTTTTTTTTTTTTTGTAGAAAAATTATTTATTTACACTTATTTTTAAAATGTAAGTTTAACTTTTCGTTGTATGCCCAAACAATGTCAATAACATTTGTAGCAAATAAGTTGAACTATCAAAATAAATTGCAAAATTTGACTAATTTGCATATTGTGAAGGTGGCCATCTTGAATTTATCAGGTTGACCATCTTCTCATTGAAATTTGTCATTTTCTCATGCACATATTATTTAATTGCTGAATTTATTTTGGATATTTGTGCTCATATGTCTTTTCTTGCAAACTAGCCGGGAGGATGGGGGAGGGCAACCTTGTCGGTCATAAAATACACTTACATATATTTTAATTCATTCAGATTTCATATTTATTATTACAGAGTCAATTCTCTGTTGAATATCATATTGTACCTAATTTCAAAAGTAAAAACCTGACTTGGGTGACATGAGCTAGAATCGAAACTAAAACATTTAGCGTTCCAGATGCATTCCCTCATTTAGCACTCCAGCCACATTTCCTACCAACAAACAGATAAGAAAGTTTTTAAATTTAACGACTTTTAGCTATGATTAGTTTTATGCTTGCGCACAAACTTAATACAAATAAGTTAAAATGAACATTTTGCATTTCCACTTGCTGATATGTCTGTACGTGTTATTAATCGATCCAAACAAAGATTTTATTCGTTATAAACCACCTTTGGTGTACGATTACTATTTCCTGTTAATTTCAGTGCTATGTGACCAATAGTTTAAGAGTTTATCAGTTAAATATTTACACACACCACACATGCACTGTTTTATTTATAAAAAAATAAAGACAATTATGCAGAAAATAAATTGTGAATTTTTAGTGCATAGTTCACAACTGAAAATTGCAAAATTCAAGACAGTGTTTGCATTTCATTGTGAAATAATTAACAAACAAAATGCATATGATAACACTAAAGGGTGATTCACAATTATCAGACCAGATTAGTTTGATGAGTAGATGACAAGAAACTTGGTTATCGTATTGATTCTGCCTATGCTTTTCAAATTTATCATCCACTCTACAACAGCTATGTTTATTAATGTGTATGTGTATGTAATATATATATATATATATATATATATATGATTGCAACGTCTTGTCAGACGAGTGCCACTCTTTCAGACACTTAAAGTTCATGAGCCCAAAAATGACTTCCATTGCCACAAGACCATTTTAATAGACAAGTGCCTGAGGGAGTATCTGTACACCGATGATGTTACAGAGTCTTAGCTTTGTATGACAGCTAAGTCTCTCTCTCGGTTCAAAATGTTGAGATCCAGCAACAAGCAAGAGCAAGATAGCCAGCAACACATTAAACTGCAGACCAGCTTAATGCGGGTACTGCTCTCCCACTTTCTAGTTTTTTAAATCAGAGATTTGCTTCTCCTAGAAAGGTTGCCTTCACCACAGCTTACGGGAGCCCTCTTCACCCCAATATATATATATATATATATATATATATATATATATATAAGTTATAAAATATATATGGCAATTAAGCTACCTTTGTGTGTGCTATTTTAGTGGTGAGCATAGATATCTAGTGTTCTGACCTACTTTAAACCTAGATTAAATGTGTTTTTTTTGTTTTTTTAAATTATTTTTTATTTTTATTTTTTATGTTAGTTTATATATATATGTATATATAATAATTTATGTATATGTATGTTTATTTCATTTATTTATTTTCTATTGTTATTGTTAATTTTTAAATTATTTTGTATCGCTATCCTAGAGTAAAGTTTATCCTGTGGACACAGTTGTTCACTATTTCTTTCCTACAGTTTAATAGATGTTGGGGTTCTTTAAAGTATAGGATAGCAAATTTTTCATGAAGGCATAATCTACATGGATCGTCTATGTCTCTATATGTATTTGCTTGTCTTACTATTTTCCATTCGACTACCGGCGAATGTCCGCTTTCTTTGAGTTCCCATTATTTGTTTGCTAGAGTTATTTTCATTCGGTGTTTTTTTATTTTTGAATGTACTTTTGTGGTCATAATATTAGGTTTTGAAATCTAAAGAAGTCATACCTACATAATATTTCTTGTTATTCGGGTTTTCTTTCGCAAATATTGTGACCTGGTAAACTATGCTTTTGGTTAGACATTTATTTTGAAGTGGGCAAAGTGTGCGGTATCTGCAGTTGCATTTATCTTGTTCGTTATTAGTATTTTTATTTCTAGTATGGTTGTCATTGTCCAGAATTGGTTTATTATTTTTTATTATTATTTCTACTAGTTACATATGTGTCCTTTGTGTTTGTTTTATTTTTGTCATGGTGCCCACATTTTTTATTGTTTATTTTGTTGTTGTTTTCATTGTTATTATGTGCTTTAATTATCATTTCGAAATTTTTGCAGCAGCTGTATGATAACTTTAGGTTATTTTTATTGAAAATTTTGTGTAAGGGCTTGGTTATGGGGAAGTGTTTTTCGATTAGATCTAGAAATTTCTTGCCAAGTTTTGTTTTTAACATCTGATTGTATGGTGCTGTATACCAGATTATATTTCTTTTTCTTCTATTTTTAATTTTATTATAGTTATTGGTGTTTTGTTGCTTATATTTGATATCAATATTTTTCTATCCACTATTTTTCAGGGCTGTTTCGTAGATATTGATTGACCTGTTAAATACATTTTCATCGCTTGAGTTATTACTGAGTCTACTTACGATCGAGTTAGAAATCTGTTTTATAATTGATGGTGGGTGATTGGACTTAGGGTTTACGTATATTGGGTTAGCATTATCTTTTAAGTAGGGTTCATGTGTTTTTATCTAAATTTAACGTGACGTCCAGGAAGTTTGTTATTTTTATGTTAGCTAGTACGTCTACTTTTAGGCCTAATTTTTTTCATTTCGTTGTGTATGATTTTCTTAAAGTTATCTCACTTGATTTTGTTGGAGTTTTTTTATTATAGCTAGTCCATCATCTCTATATAGGCCAATATCCGTAGTATCAAATATGCTTGTGAGGGTATATAGAATGAATAATCCCACAAGATCTGATGTCTCTGCAGAATCCAGGGGCCATCACCAAATCAAACAAATTTTTCATTTTAGTTTTTATCCATTGGTTATTGTTATTTACTAGAACTGATTTTCTACATTTTTTTAAAAATGTGGATTTCTTCCGAGGATATATCAGTGTATGCCTCGGCAAATTCCAGGGCAATGTTGAAAAGTTCTTCAGATATCGAGGGATAGAAGTCTATGATGTTGAACTGTATAAACGTACATTTATTTTTGTTTTCTATATTTTTAAACGAAGTGATTGCTTCAGCAGTATTTGCCCAAACTAACTTATCCTTGGCAAAATCTTTATTCCTCTTTCTCTTAAGTCCATTTTTTTATCATCTATAATGTTTTTCTTGGCCTTTCTCTGTGAAATAGACCTACTACCTTAACTGTTCTGCATCTACTGATCCAAGAACTTTCTTCCATTCATTCAATGTGACCATACTATCAAAATTTCACACACATCTATATTATCCAGATTTAATCTTCCTTTGAGGTTATCAGAATTAAGCCCATCTTCAGGATCTAGATTACACATCCACTGTGACGAAAATATAATTAAATAAATTACAACTTCATTGTCCATCAAATTTAAACAAGAATATATGCATCACTGTTTAGCATAAATTAGAAAATATATTAAACAAATATATACATTTTTTAATATATTTTCAAAATTATATTAACCCCTAATGCATAATTTATCTTATATTTCTAATGAAAAGAGTATGTCTTTGAAAATCCATGGATTTAAGGATTTTTTGTTATTATAATTCCTTGTCTGAATTTTATGGATCAAGAAATAAATTTATTCAATCTTATTTTCATAATTTATTTTACATATTTCTTTGATTGCTATTATTATCGTAATAGGTTCCAATTTAAAAATAATATTTATAATTCTATTTATACACGCATACAATTTAGTGACTAATAAAATCATTGGCCGAATGCATTTCAAATGTTTAGAATTGGTCAAGTAAATAACAATTTAGACAACTCTGCCCTGTTTTCAATCTATTTCTGTAAGTAAATGTTTTCTAGGGGGATTTTTTCTACCTTCTATATTTATTTATAACTTTTTTTTGTTATACTTTCCAGTTTAAGACGTTTTCTCATTTATTTTAACTTCACTGATTTAAATATTATTTTATATGAAAATTAGTATGACTACTGAAGCATTTTTACTGTCATTTTTGACATATAATGTATACTTGTATCTTCATATACATAAATATAATAAATATAGCAAATTTTAGGATGTCATTGACTTACGATGAACCAGTCATAAAACGATTTGACATGAGTCAGCCATGTCGAATTACAATTAGAATATTAAACCGTTAAATAATAATTTATCAACATTTCCTTTACTCGTTATTTTTTAAATCAGATTTAAGTCATAGTTTATTACTATTTTCTCTTCATTTTTTTTTAACATTACAGTATCGCACTGTCTTATACCAAAATTAAAATCCTAATATATATGTATTTTACAAGCATGTCTATATAATTAAAACGTGTGTGTGTGTCTGTAAATATTTAACTGCTAAACTCTTGAATTGTTTGCCACATAACACTAAAAATGATAGGAACTAATAATCCTACATTAAGTATAGTTTATAATGAGTAACATCTTGGTTTGGATGAATGAATGGATAATGTGTACAGAAATATTTTACTTTTTTATTACTTTTTTATTACTTTTGCACATGCGCAAATTCATTCGTAGCTGAAAGAGTTCATGTGAATTCATTCAAAGCTGAAAGTGTTCATGTGAATTCATTCAAAGCTGAAAGTGTTCATGTGAATTCATTCATAGCTGAAAGTGTTCATGTAAATTCATTCATAGCTGAAAGTGTTCATGTAAATTCATTCATAGCTGAAAGAGTTCATGTGAATTCATTCATAGCTGAAAGTGTTCATGTGAATTCATTCAAAGCTGAAAGTGTTCATGTGAATTCATTCATAGCTGAAAGTGTTCATGTGAATTCATTCGTAGCTGAAAGTGTTCATGTGAATTCATTCGTAGCTGAAAGTGTTCATGTGAATTCATTCATAGCTGAAAGTGTTCATGTGAATTCATTCGTAGCTGAAAGTGTTCATGTGAATTCATTCGTAGCTGAAAGTGTTCATGTGAATTCATTCATAGCTGAAAGTGTTCATGTGAATTCATTCGTAGCTGAAAGTGTTCATGTGAATTCATTCATAGCTGAAAGTGTTCATGTGAATTCATTCGTAGCTGAAAGTGTTCATGTGAATTCATTCGTAGCTGAAAGTGTTCATGTGAATTCATTCGTAGCTGAAAGTGTTCATGTGAATTCATTCATAGCTGAAAGTGTTCATGTGAATTCATTCGTAGCTGAAAGTGTTCATGTGAATTCATTCGTAGCTGAAAGTGTTCATGTGAATTCATTCGTAGCTGAAAGTGTTCATGTGAATTCATTCGTAGCTGAAAGTGTTCATGTGAATTCATTCGTAGCTGAAAGTGTTCATGTGAATTCATTCGTAGCTGAAAGTGTTCATGTGAATTCATTCGTAGCTGAAAGTGTTCATGTGAATTCATTCGTAGCTGAAAGTGTTCATGTGAATTCATTCGTAGCTGAAAGTGTTCATGTGAATTCATTCGTAGCTGAAAGTGTTCATGTGAATTCATTCGTAGCTGAAAGTGTTCATGTGAATTCATTCGTAGCTGAAAGTGTTCATGTGAATTCATTCGTAGCTGAAAGTGTTCATGTGAATTCATTCGTAGCTGAAAGTGTTCATGTGAATTCATTCGTAGCTGAAAGTGTTCATGTGAATTCATTCGTAGCTGAAAGTGTTCATGTGAATTCATTCGTAGCTGAAAGTGTTCATGTGAATTCATTCGTAGCTGAAAGTGTTCATGTGAATTCATTCAAAGCTGAAAGTGTTCATGTGAATTCATTCGTAGCTGAAAGTGTTCATGTGAATTCATTCGTAGCTGAAAGTGTTCATGTGAATTTATTCATAGCTGAAAGTGTTCATGTGAATTCATTCGTAGCTGAAAGTGTTCATGTGAATTCATTCGTAGCTGAAAGTGTTCATGTGAATTCATTCGTAGCTGAAAGTGTTCATGTGAATTCATTCGTAGCTGAAAGTGTTCATGTGAATTCATTCGTAGCTGAAAGTGTTCATGTGAATTCATTCGTAGCTGAAAGTGTTCATGTGAATTCATTCATAGCTGAAAGTGTTCATGTGAATTCATTCATAGCTGAAAGGTTTCATTTAAAAAAATCTTTCATCTGTTGATAGCTCAAATGGTAGGGAATGCGACTGGAGCACTAAATATTTTGGTGTCGAATTCGATAGAGAATTGGCTCTCTAATAATAAATATAGACTCTGCATGAATTAAAATATATTTTAGCTTATTTTATGACTCAGCAAGACCAGGCCGCCCCTGCTACTAAGAAAATAAAAAGCTATTGAGTGAAATTTTTTTTTTCTTTTTTTTTTTCTAATTTTGAACAGGCTGAAGAGTACATAATGAGACATTTTAGAAGAGTAGTTTTAAGAAATTTTTTAGAAAGTATTGTTTTCTTTAAGGCGACAAACTTATCGTTCCACCTTGTATGTATGTGTATATATATATATATAATATATCATTTTATATTAGGTGTATATATATATGAAATAATAATTATATACATGCTTGTTAATGTATGCTTTCTCCGATCGCATGTTTTTGCTGGCCTGGAAGAATGGTATCATTATGAACAGACATATACAACACTATCCCATAAATAGGAAGTGAGACCTGGGAGGATGATCTCATTATAACAAAACAGATGCTACATTAACCCCACCCCTCTGAATTGAGCATTGCAATATAGTTGCATATTGAAAGATATTACAATAGTACATAAATAGAAATAATAGTATAGTTTCGGCTTCAGACAGACTCGTACCAGATCTCTATTAGTAATGCATATGAAAATCCAGCTTCTCATATTCAGAATAGTAAAACTAAGGCATCAGATCTTGCATGTACTGAAGACTCAATATAATTTCAAATTAATTCATAACGAACGATATTTGCTACAAAAACAGTAGCAGAAATTCACTATGAAGTAAACGACTATTAGCAGATGAAACAGCTTACTTATCTTCTAGACTTGTATATAATTATATTTTTTCAGCTGTTTTCACTTTGTATTTCATTTCAATCTCCAGATAATGCCAGGTCATTAGGAGAGAATATGTACTGTTTCAGGGGCCTTCCTCTCAACAGCTTTTCTGCATATCACCCCCCCCCTTTCATTGATTCATCCATTATCTGAATTGCATTTAAATCAAACAAACTGTTCAATATAATCAAAACCAAACGTTTAATGACTCTGTTTTCTCATGTCGTTAAATAATTTAGCATATCATATCGTTAAATAATTTAGCATATCATGTCGTTAAATAATTTAGCATATCATGTCATATAACGGGTGAGCATCTCGCATCTCCATGTGCGAACAAAAAAAAAAAATACATATACTAGGTGCCTTAAATAAGTTTCCAGTCTTTTTTCATATGGGCACTTTTATTGATATTACATACATACAAATCGAGTTCCCTTCGAAGTAATCTCCTCCAGCTGCAATGCACCTTTTGTGTCATTCAAATAACTTCTGGAAGGCCCCATGGAAGTCCTCTTGTGTGAGCGTGTCAATCACCTTTGTCACAGCCTCTTTTATCTCAATTGCCTCATAACGACAGCCTCTAAGGTTTTCCTTGAGTTTATGGAATAACCAAAAGTCACAGAGAGCGAGGTCTGGACAATAGGGAGAGTGAGGAACTGTCTTGATGTCCATCTTGGTCAAATACCCGTCTAGCTGAATCCACTGTGAAAAATTTCCCCCAATCTATATCTGTGCCTAAATCAAGACGCAGATTCCATGAACAAAGCTTCTTTCTTAGAACTGCACGCCTGTGGAACTCTGTTCCGTCTTCCTGCTTCCCTCCGGACTACAACTTGGTTGTCTTCAAGTCCAATGTTAACAAATTCCTAATGAACCGCCCCCTTAAGTAAACATATCAGCAAATCTCCTCACTAACGTAATGTACTTGCAATAACCCTTATCCCTGAGTGGCTTCCGGGCCTTGATAAGTGGTGATCACTGTGTAAAAAAAAAAAATTAAAAAAAAAAAAAAAAAAATAGTCTGTAACAAGACCTGGTCCTGGTTTGAAAAGTGCTAGCCTTTTCTGACGGAATCTCATCTTGAACTCTCTTAAAATAGTCTTCCTTGTTGATTGCCTGTCCAATGGGAATCCGGTGCATGTAGATCGTGTCTGTGCTGTCGAAAACATGAATCATCAAGTTTCTGAGTAGGTTTGCTGTCTGCCCTTCTTTCCTCTGTGAGAGCCAGCATGCTTCCACTGGGAACACTGTCGCTTAATCTCTGGATCATAGCAGTAAATCCAGCTTTCATTGCAGGTCAACAGGGTATCAAGAACTGCAGGATCGGAATTGATCAGCTCGCCTATCATGACAATATATTTCTTTCTGATTTTCTCTGGGCACTCTTGGGACAATCTTCATGCAAATCTATCATATCTTCAGTTTAAATATCAAATAATTGTGTGTACAGTTCCCACACTGACATCAAACTTCGCACTTATTGTTTCTATTGACATACGATAGTCCTTATTTATTTAGCCAATCAACTCTGGTGTTTTGACTTCCTTACTCCGCCTACACCTCTCATCAACCTTCAGACTCCCTGCCTTCCTTGAATCTCTTATACCACTCAAAAGCTGATGCTCGATTCATGCAAGATGGTCCAAAAGCCGTCTGTTTCTGTGGCATTTTTTTCCAAGTTTAAAACAGAATTTTATTGCATATCATTCTTCTAAAGTGTCCTTGCATCTACATTACATTTTTGAAATTCAGCAGCTGTGACAATCAGTTTTTAGTAAGCTGAATTCCAAGTATTCCAATTCCTGTAGTAGCCATTCATTTGAACCTGAAATCATAAAAATTGGTCAGTCCTCTCATAAGATGTATAGCAATATAACATATTGAATTTTGAAGAATCTACAACAATTTTAAATGCCTTTACAAAAAATAGTCTGGAAACTTATTAAAGGTACCCCATATAGAAATGTAATGAATAAAAAATAAATAAAATTTACAATGAAAGAAGAATGAAAAGTGTCTTAATACTTAACTGCAGAGTCATAGTAAATCTGACCATCTCTTCAAATTGATACGGATGTGTGGCATGTAAATACGCTTCTGATGACCAGATTTAATGTGAAATGCTTTGTTGTTATTTTCATGGCAGGTGCTCATCTGGGCTCCGGTCTGTTAACCCCCCCCCCCCAAGCCAGCCAAACACTCGTCTAGCTAAAAACGCTGTCAATAATTTCCCCCACTCTTTATCTGTGCCTGGACCTGGGCATGGATTCCACGAGGGGAGTTTCTCTCTTGGAACTGCGCATATGTGGAACTGTCTTCCGTTTGCCTGCTTTTCAGCTGGTTAGTGTGGTTGTCTTCAGGTCCAACATGGATGGGTTCTTGATGAGCCATTCCACTTAAGTTAACAAGTTTGCCAAATTTCTATTGCTGGCGATTGCTTTATTGTCCAGTCGACTACTGTACACTCTTTCACCCTTATCCTTGAATGGCCTCTGGGCCTTGATAAGTGGTGATACCTATGTAAAAAAAAAAAAAAAAAAAAAAAAAAAAAAAAAACGTGTTCAGAACCGTTTATTTATTATTGCTAGATACAAGGGGCGTTCCAAAAGTAATGCCCCCTATTTTTTTTTTATTCCATCGGAATGAATCAGAGGGAATTGCAAATTGCATTATTATCATGACTGAACTCTTGAATTCACGACTCGAAACTTTTAAGTTAAAAGTTTCATCTCTCTGTTGCAGATATTGATGGTGTGAGACTCTAAGAAAGCAACCACTGGACGTGCATCAGAAGCAGAGATACGTCAATGAATTTCTGGCAAAAGTGCATTTAGAATGATGGTGACTATGTAGGAAAATAAATTATGGGCCAGAGAAGTTGCTCGTTTTAATGATCCCACTCCTGTCTTCGTAACTCTTTGACTTAAATATAAGATGGTTTAGTTTTGGAACGACTATTGTGTGTGTGTGTGTGTGTGTGTGTGTGTGTGTGTGCGCGTGTGTATATATATATATAATATGTGTGTGCTTTTTTTTATGTCATCTATGCTCAGTGATATTAATTAGCAAACACGTGTAATAAAAACAGTTCGTATAAGGTCACATAAACATTTTTGACTTGTGTGCTCTACTACATCAAGCAAACAAACTTTTGATCTAAGAAACAGATTAAGTATGTTTCTGTATTTTTAAATTTTTTAGGCTATCCAGGATTTAGTTGTGAGGGTGAAACGCGCCCAGCAGGCTGGTGCTATCATCTATTCTGGAATTACATCAGAACAGGCTGCGAGGAACACCAGGTAAATATGAAACTTTAATCAAGGCTTCTTGTTTTGCTTTCTTGTTGTGTGTGTGGGTATGTCTTAAAATTATTTTAGTCCTTATTTATTGTCTCCCCATGCGGGCAAAGTTAGACACAAGGTTGGTTTTTAATATGGGGACTAAAGTCAAGAAGTTTCCTCTTCCGTATCGAACTCCTAACATTGCCAAAAGAGATCAAACTACAGCTGTAGACTTGACATATAAGAATGGCTCCACTTCTACTGACAGGGAAATATTCCTTTCTGAGGTCATCCCTCCTGGCTTCACTAGAAAACACTGAACCGTCTGAGAATGGGAATGAAGCAGTCAAAAGTTATGACCAGATGGGGCTACAAAACTGATGCAACCATTTCCGAATGTGGAAAAGAGAAGCATGCAATGCCACACTGCCTTGTCTGTCCTCTGCTGCCCAACTGGTGCGACTTCAAAGAATTTGAAGAATACAACAATAATGCAAAAGACTGCGCATAAAAAAAAAGCAAGAAACGCAAAGAACAAAATTGGCCACAAGTCTAACGTTTTTATTTCCCTGATTTTCGTTTTTTTTTTTTTTTTTAACTATAATTCTTTTTAATGATTAAATTTTTTTAAAAATATAATCCTTTTTAATGACTAAATTTATTTTAATATTTTCATGTTAGATTTAATTATTAGACATTTTTTTTTTTTTAGAATTGACAACTGATTAAAATGACTAATTGTTGAAATCAAAATGCATCATGGTAGATTTAATTTTATAATTATTTTTTAAATATGATTTTTTTCGATTTTGTTTTATTGTATGCTATTTTATTGATTATTTCAACAAATATCCTGTTCATAGTAAATTTTTAAATTGTTTAAGTCCAGTAGATAAACACACATAAACGCACACAGAACAGACACATGAAAAGTCATCACAAAACTTTATTAATATAGAGATTTGCTTTGTCTTTTTAATTTTTAATTTTATTTTATTTAAAAAAAAATTTTTTTTTTTTTTTTTACCCACAGGATGTCCAACTTTGCAACAAGCAGCGTAGAGGCTGAAGTTGGGGTTGAAGGCCCAGATGGTAGAATGTCTCCTGTACGGCGTACTTTCTGCCTTTTGGTAACCTTTGATATAATCTTCACCTTCATCCTCTGGGTGATATACACACAGGTAATCCGTCCACAATAATTTTATTCAAACGTAAACATTGTGTGACATTCCATGAGTCGCAAGTGTTTCCCATACTGAATTTTTGCGTAGGAATTGTATTTAGGAAAACCAGAGTTTAAAACGAGTTAAATTAAAAAGAATTAGTGCTAGACAATTGGGTTACAACAGGCTTGATTTCATACATTAGAATCGATGAAGAACGGTTACAAGATCGTGCAGCATCATCTTTTGATTGATGATCTAACAGATCAAGTCCAAGAATCTCTACTTTTATATAAAAGTCATTTTGTGTGTGTGTGAGTTTCTGAAACGGCTGAATCTATCTTTTGCAAATATCACACAAAGGTAATTTATATTTCTGGCAGTGTTCTTAGATATGTTTTGTACAGAAATTCATCCAACAAGTATCGAAAATCGAAAAAATCTGATCTTAAAAATAGTCTTTCTTCTTTTATAGATAAAAAGAATTTTTACAGGGGAATATTTTAGGTTACACCGATGTAATCTTGGCTGGTATAACATAAACTATTCCCCTGTAAAAATTCTTTTTCATGTATAAGAGAAAAAAGACTATTTTTAAAATCATCAAACCCAATTATCAGCTGACATGATATTGTAAACAAACACAGATGGAATTTGATGAACGATGGCTGCTTTGCTTGGAATCGATACTCACATAACTTTAAAAAACATTTTTTAATGCACATAGGTCACGAATGAATATGTAAAACAAGATAAATTGTTTTTGACTAATTTCCTTTAAAATAATTTATGTCAGTAAATAGTAATAATTTCGTTTTATTTTATCATAATTCATTTGGATTGTCTTTATTTTCCTTGTCTTTTCAGCTAAAGACGAACAACACTGTCTGGGAACCGTACGTAGAAGAAGTACTACATTACAATATACAACATTCGTTGTTTGACATTGTGGTTTGTAATCGTTTAGTTTTTGTCTTTTTTTTTTTGTTACTTTTTCGATTAATAAAGGACAAGATTTATACTGATTGCTTAATTTCCAATATTTCTGTAAAACTTATTAAAACATTTTTATTTAACTGCCTCATTTAGTATGATAGAACATTCACGAATAGGGCAGGAGACTGGGGTTCAATTCTTGGTAGAGTTATAGTAAAGATTGAGGAAATGGTATTTTATGGCACATTGTTAAACATTCAGCATTCTAAGCTGAGGATCAAGAGTTAGTGGAGCAATTCAGGAAAAACAGTTGTAAACTCTCTAACATCTTGGTCTCCTAACCAATGAAAAAGGAACCTTTAGAGCAGGGTTTCCCAAACTTCTGGCCAATATGGAGCCCCTGAGTAGAGAAAAAGGTTTTTCATGGAGCGCTAATAAGATAATTTTTTAAATAAATATGAAAAAAATTAATTTCAAATTTTAACACTTACTAATGATAATGTTAACAACCATTTTTGTTTTTGGTTAATCAAAAATTGTTTCATTTTTTTTTTTTTTTTTTTTTGTTAATTTATTTTTTATTTTCATTTTCATGCACCATCCTGAAACTCTTTACACCTGTAGTTATGTATTATATCTCTTTCCAGTTAAAAAAAAAAATCAAAAGTTAAATGTCTGCAGCCATTTAATTTTTCAATATAAAGCATCTAATTCTCCTTAAGAAAAAACTTCTGGAGCCCCTCAACCTAGGGCTCCGTGGAACCCACTTTGGGAAACCCTACTTTAGATCATCTTCAGCTACAGTCTCTCCATTTATTTTATTGTATTATTTGATAAATTCACAAAATTACATTAACATTATGATTTACTTTCTACTGAAAAAAACTTTCCATTCTTCCTCCGTGTGCCTATCTTAAGGCAGAATTTCCATTAACAGTTTCTTTCCACTTGTCAACATTTGTTAAAGGGTTAATGCAGGAGATTGATTGTCAGATTAATTAAGAGGAATATTATGAGAGGATTGAAAATGGTGAATTGAATGAATAAAGCTTGATTACTTATGGGGATGGCTTATGACTGAATTATGATACTGAATTTAAAGATAACCTGTTGTAGTCTGCAGGGAAGTAGTCCCATGGTAATGTGTTCCACAGATGGGAAGTTCTTGGAAAAGAAACGCTGTTCATGGAAATTCTACCTGATGCTAAGAAAATTCTTTTTAATGGTAGAAAGATGAGTTCTTGCTGTGAATGTATTATAAGGAAGAACCAAAGATTTGTTATATTGTGTATTAGGGAGTCTGTTCTCAATTATTTGATTTGATTTTCTTTTTTGTTCTTTAATTCTTCTTATCGACTTCTTATCAGGCTTGTGACTGTCTAGTTAATGTCTATTTTAACGGCGTGTTTGTCTTATCTCTGGATATGGGTGGGTCAGGATATAGAATAATACTCATATGTGATGTACCTGTTTTCTGTTACTCACTCTTGGGGAGATTCGCCAACATCTTGAGGAAGCTGGTTCTGTTATAATCATGCAAGACAGGAACTCAAAATGAAAGGTTGTTTTATATATTTTTTATTCACTCCCTCCCAGCGTTTTCGTCACAGCAGACTGGAGAGAATGGCGATCTTTGCCTTGTGGGGAGACTTGCTCAATGCATCCTATCTCTTCAACATCCTGAACCCAAACTCAACTAAAATTAACTAAATTACTCAAAACCGGAACCCTTAACGCGACAGATCCGGGCCCCATCTACCTAGCTTTCAGTGCAGCCGACCAGTCACACAGTTTGATTCATGTCACAGCATAACCCTTTGACCTTCCTGCACCTGCAATGCTTGCCACTTATTGTTTCCCATGATTCAACTTTGTTATACTGATAGATAGATACATGAATAGTGCTTTCTAGCTGGCGTTGCCTGGTGATTATATAACAGATTGAAGTTCGGGTAGTGTTGAAACTGCTATCTTCAGGATAGAGATTCAGTGCCTGTATCCACTGCACCATAGACCCCAAAAGCAAGCCAGAGGATTAGTTGGCCAAAACATGGTGAGACAACAACTATGGAAGTCAGTAATTACTGAGGATACAGTTAAGACTCAGAATTTCTATCCTGTTGCGGTTAACCACCTGAAGGACGAAACGTGGTGAAACAACAACTATGAAGATAACAGTCTGCAAATCTAATATATAAAAGGCTATATGTCTGTCTGTCTCCATACTTTCAAACTTTATCTCTTCCAAAACTAAAAGTCACAGAGTGGCGTTAGGGGCCTCAAATGATTGGATTTTTTATGGACCGTTCTTTTATGAGTCTCTAGCCAGTTAAAATTTTTTAAGGGGTCAGAAATGGGTCAAAATTGACAAAAATCGTTATCCATTTTGTACATTCATGTTAGTCTATTTTTAATTTTTAATCAGTTCATACGCGTGTCACGTCACCACAATGGTAACGCCACCAGCTTTGACTGCTACAGTTTTGCTTTTTGTTTTGATTTTAGCTGATGGCATGCAAATACTTCTTCTTTTTTTTTTTTTACTTCTGAAATCATGACTCTATAATAATATATACGAAATCTGGACAAATTAAAATATTTAAGTGTAAAGCCGCCGTCCCTTCCTCCTGCTAGTAAATAAATAAATATACAAATTACTTATCTCAAAAGACTTCAATAAAATATATATATATATATAAAACGTTTTACTTCTATAAAACAAGCAAACCAAAACCCATAAATATTTGAAGAAATAAAGAACTTAAAGAATAAAGACTTTTCGAAAATTACTGGATTCACCATTAAATAACCCAAAAATGATTAATATGGCATTAAACAAAACCAAACATGTTTTTAACAATTACTTGCCTGCAAGGTCACAAAAATACACATATTACCGATTGAGTTTTCCATTTGTATAGCTCATCTCTTAATTCACTTTTTGTCTCATTTTTTTCAGATGGCTGCTGCTTCTAGGTTTGTGCTATTGATCCTTGCTTATGCCCTTTTTAGAATACAACATTGGTGGATGGTTGCAGTGAGTACTTTTCTCCCCATTTTTTTTTTTTTACTTGCATTAACATACTTTGGTTTTTGTCCAAAATTCCCTCATATTAAAAAAGAAAAATAAAGAAAAATCCGTATGATGTACATACTCATGATGAAACGAAAATATCATATTCCAAAAATCACATAAATTGATCAATTAGTTTTATTTTTTATAAAGAAAATCATTTTTAAGCAATTAATGGAGATTTATAGGCATTACAACATAAATCTTGTAAGCTTGAATTGGTTGAGTTATCTTTTTTTTTCTTTTTTTTTTTAAATGACAGATAAGACAGCCGCTCTTTGGTTATTAATAAATAAAGTAGATTCCATGAGCAAAGCTTGTTTCTTAGAACTGCACGCCAGTGGAACTCTCTGCCGCTTGCCTGTTTCCCACCTGACTACAACTTGGACGTCTTCAAGTCCAACATAAACAAACTCCTGACAAACCGCCCCCTTAAGTAAGACACTCTATCAAAACCCCCAATACTAATGATTACTACAATACTATCTCATTGATTACTGTACATGCAATAACCCTTATCCCTGAGTGGCCTTCGGGCCTTGATAAGTGGTGACCCCCCCCCCATGTAAAAAAAAAATTTTTTTTTTAAAAAGTAAGAAGAATTGAATTAAGATTGTTGATGGTTATCATGCAAAGACATAAATATTTATTTTCAGCTTAAATTTGAAATGACATTTTCATTATTTTATCAAGTGTACTAAATAAAAATACTTGATCAATTTATGTGATTTTTGGAATAAGATATTATCATTTTGTCATGGGTATGTACATCATACAGATTTTATTTTGTTTTTGTTTTTAATATAGAGGGAATTCTAAGCAATAACCCGTATGACATTTCTAAATTTTTTAGATGAGTATTGGTTATTCATATTATTTCAATTCATCGAACTACTGTTCTCATTTTGAGTGATTTTCGCAACATTTTGGTCGATGTAACAAGGACCTGTGGTACAGTAGTTAGAGTACTTGGAAAAATCAGTTGTAAAAAGTGATATTCTCCTGAAGGTTCAATTTTCAGTGTGGGCAACAAAAAAATACAATTGCGAATTACTTAGGACCTCTATTCAGTCATGGCTGTGAACTAAATGAAGGGTCCTGTTAGAAATTCTGTCCAAATTCCCGAGTTCAACAGAAACATTCCCGAGTTTGACAAGATACACCTGAAGAAGGTTGGAGATTACATCGACCGAAACATTGTGAAAATAACATTCAAGATGAGAACAGTAGTTTGAAGAATCCAAATTATATGAATAACGAATATTTTAGTTAAGAAATTTTCATTGAAAACTAAAAAATTAAAATACCACTTTGTTGATCAAATACCTCTTCAAAGGAAAATTTTATAAATATAAAAATGACTATATTACACAAATAAAAACAACAGAACAAAAGTGTATACTTATGCCTGAGCCAAATCTTATCTTGGCCTTACTTCTCCATATTGTCTTTTTTTTTTTTTTTTTTTTTTTTTTTATTCAATTTTCACCCCAAACAAGGCACAGTGCCACTTTAAAGCAGGGGGCTACTATTAGGGAATTAATTAGCGGGGTCATTATGAAGGGAGAAGAGTAGAAAGATGTTTGTTAACATTACACTTGAACTTCTGCATATCATTGCAGTTGGGAAAGCAGAATCCCGGAAGGGAGTTCCAAAGACCCGCAGTTCTGGGGAAGAAACTATTGGAGTAAAAGGCTTTCTTGCACCTAGGGATCTCCACTGTAAAGGGATGAGACTTAGTAGCTTGTCGGGTTTGTCGGGGGTAGTTACGTCGGGGAGGTACAAGTGTTTGCAGTTCGTCAGAGCATTCACCATTAAAGTATTTGTAGAACAGGCAGAGGGATGCAACATCTCGTCGATGGGACAGAGGTTGAAGCCCAGATGACAGTTCAGGACCTATCAGGTTTGCGACTCTTTTTTTAACCCTGTCCAGGAGCGAGAGACAAGCAGCAGATGCACCAGCCCAGATGTGACAACAGTACTCCATACATGGGCGAATGGTTGCCTTATAGAGGTATAGGATACTGGCAGGCGTAAGTAGTTTTCTAGCACGGTAGAGGGAGCCAACCTTCCTTGCAGCAGCCTTGGCAATGCTCTCAATGTATCTATTCCAGTTCATATTCCCTGTAAACGTTAGGCCGAGGAGTTTAAAAGAAGTACTTTCAGGCAATGTGTTCTTGGCCATTGCTATTGGTGGTAGAGAAGGTTTCTTGTAGTTATTGAAGGAGACAAGCTTAGTCTTAGCAGCATTGAATGAGACCAACCATTTTTGTCCCCATTCCACTACGGATTGGAGGTCATCCTCTAGTGTTTCTGCCATTTTCTTGGATATGTGTTCATTTGTTTTCCCCTCATATCTGTTATAGAGAGTGGTGTCATCGGCAAATATACCCATCTCCGAAACAATATTATCAGGGAGGTCGTTTATGAATATCAGGAACAATAGAGGTCCAAGGATAGACCCCTGAGGCACTCCCGCATTTATGTCATATTGTTTGGATGTACGTCCGTCGAGGACAACTTTGATTTTTCTATTACTTAAGAAGGATTTAATTACGTTATGAATTCTTCCAGTGATTCCATATGATCTAATTTTCCTTAGAAGACCATCGTGCCATACCCTGTCAAAAGCCTTAGATATGTCAAGGGCCACCGCTCTACCCTCCCCTGTTTTATCCAATGAACGGTATATACGTTCAGAAACTACAGTTAAGATATCTGCTGTTGAACGGGCTTGCCTGAATCCATATTGTTTGTCAGTCAAGAGTTTAGCAGCTGTTAGGTGCTGGACTAGGGCTTTATTAACTAAGGACTCAAATATTTTGGCGAAAAGCGGGAGGAGGCTAATGGGGCGATAATTTAGTGGGTCAGTTCTTTCACCAGAATTCTTGAAGACTGGTACCACAGAGGCGGTTTTCCAGCAGTCGGGAAAACAAGATTCGTTAAGGCATTTATTGTAAAGTTTGGACAGAACTGGAGCAACCTCGGCAGAGCATTTTTTTAATAGCACAGCCGGGATGAGATCTGGTCCACATGCTTTAGAGGTGTCTAGGTTTTTTATAATAGCATGTACCTGAGAAGGGGTGATTTTCAAGTCGTCAAGTGTGGCGTCTGTTCGCAGAGGAAAATCAGGGAGTGAGTGGTGTACCGAGTTCAGTGTGGAGTTTGAGGCAAACCGACTGGCAAGCAGATTAGCCTTGTCAGTTGCCGTGCAAGCAACCTCATGATTGTTTGTTAGTGGGGGAATAATTGACTGTCCATTATTAACTACGCTGTTGTAGATTTTCCAAAAATCCCGGGTTCCTAATTTCTGTGCTTCGATGCGCTTTCTGGTGGTTTCAGAGTAATCTGACTTAGCTGTGTCTATCACTCTCTTACAATTATTTCTAGCTTCTATAAACTTCTGTTTATTTGAGCTGGACTTATGTCGGTTGAATCTGCGGAACGCATGCTGCCTTTGACAAATGGCAGCTGCACAAGCAGAAGTAAACCATTGGGGGGAGTGGGGCTTGCTATAGTATTTCTGTGCGGGAACATGTGCTTCAATAGCAGTTTTGAACCATTCAGTTGTCTCATTTGCACACTGTTCCGCTGGAAGAGTAAAGATATTTTGCCATGGGGCATCTCTGATGAGCTCCCTGATGGCTTCCCAATCAGCCTTTTTGTAATACCTCGTTGTTTTGAGTAGTGGGTCTTCAGTTTTAGGGCGAGAATTTAGGCTGATTTCTACCATTATCACAGCGTGATCAGCATTCCCGAGTGGGCTATGGGCATTTGTTGTATAGTCATTGGGAACTGTTGTCAGAAAGAGATCTAGAAGTGAGGCATGTTGATCGTGCTGGTCTGGGAAACGTGTCGGAAATGTAACCATCTGAGATAGGGAATGAGATATAGAGAAGCTATATGTGGCGCTACCAGCTACGTCTGTGTGATTTGAGAATCCTAGCCAGTTACTGTGGTGGACATTGAAGTCACCAAATACATGTATTTGTGCGCTAGTATCGAGGGAGAGTGCTATATCTATGCTGTCTGAGACTTTGTTTATTAGGGTACAGTCTTGGTTTGAGGGAGAGCGGTAGAGAAAATATAAGTAGCTAATATTGTGTTGCATATTTATTCTGAAGCACATAAAGGCCTGGCCCTCTGATTCTAGTTTTATTTCTCTAGTTAGGGGGAGGGTGTTTCGAATATAGACTCCAAGTCCATGCATATGTCTGTCCGAGTCCTTACGGTAGAGTGGGAGATAACCAGGCATGTTAAAGTGGTTAGAGGGTATGGAGGAGTGAAGGTTAGTTTCACTTAATGCTAAGATATCCGGGGTGTTTACAAGGAGAAATGACTCAACATCATCTAAGTTAGTTCTAAGCCCGCGGATATTAGTAAATGCAAGCCTCAAGGGAGGAGGCAGGTTGGTTTTCTTTGAGTTTGGTCCTGGTTTAAACGTAACTTTTGCTTGAGCTGTCATTTCATTTTATTTTATTTAAAAGTTTCAGTTAGGGTGGATGAGTGAGGGGATGCTGGACAAGTAGTTGTGCAGAATACCAGACATGCAATACAAGTAGACCATCAGCTGTCCTCACCCACAGGATTGTGGCCTCAGGAAAGCCCACCGGGGATGAGTGCAGGGTCCCTTTCCATGCGCGACATGGCACTACAAACATCCCGATATTTTACAACTGTTGATGGAGCAGCCGCTCTAAGCGCTACCGAAGAGTTAGGGCTCCTGTACTATCAGTCGGAAACAGCAGCCAGGAACTGTCAATCCGGTACCCTCAATCCATTAGGCAAAGCAAGCCCAGTCCAACTGCACTGACATATATGGCACTGAAGCACCCCACTGTGTCCAGTTTAGGGGGATGGGATGTGGCAGGAGTGGGGAAAAGCGGCGTTCATTACCCTAGTCAGGAAACAAGGTCAACCACTGGGTGATTCAAGCGAGTCCCTGTGATAGTACCTCTACGCCTGGCCAATAGGCAAAGAAGGAGTATGAAAGCCGAGCGATAGACAGAGTCTATCTCCTCCTTAAGCAGTTTAGGTTTGCCAACCGGTGATTTGTTTGAGTCACCAGCTCTAGGAAGGTTGTCGTCCAGGACTGAAGAGACCTCCCTCCCCTAGGTTTAGTTTCAGAGTTTTCCTTCTCCTAGACGGATGGCCTGGGAAGACCTACGGGTCCATCAGCTCCGAGGGGGTTCGCCCCGCGCCTGGGTCCTAATCCAGGTATTTCTGCGACCCCGCATGGGTAGTTAATATTTATTGGTTATTTAGGTTAATATCTCCTGGAAAATCGGGCATTTAGGTTAGCTTCTACAGAAGATTTTCACTCCTCAAGTGTGGTTTAAAAAGGGCATTATTATGCTGTCCATTTTCATTTATACTGAGAGAGGGCATACGTAAAAATTCATGCAGTGGAAGCAGTTAAATTTGCTACAGTATTTGATCGAGAGAGTCGAGTTGATGTATGGTTAGATATAGTTTTGTAAGTTTAGCAATGTATGGTTAGATATGGTTTAGTAGGTTTAGGAATGTATGGTTAGATATGGTTTAGTAGGTTTAGGAATTAGGATAAAGTGCTAGAGTATGATCTACTTTCTATTAGAAATTCTGATTTGGTGCCCAAGCCGGACATTTAGTAAGACTGAAAGATTAGATATGTTCAGTATAGAGACAAGAGAACATTTGATATGGAGTACAGTTATACCTGATAGATATAGGTTATTGCATATTCTGTAAGTATAGTAAAAGTATAGATGGATGGATAAGTAGTATTGTATACGAATGCATGGAATTTTAGACAATTTGAGTAAGTTGCCTTTAGACTACAACTAAGGAGAATGACTTCGCCTTTCTCTTAATATCCGGAAGTTTTTATTTCAATGAGTACCGGTTTAGTTTGTGTAATAATTATTGCAATACTATCTCTTAATAAAGAGATATTAACGGTTACTGTTCATTATAGATTACTTTAAGTCAATGTATTGGACTAAGGCTAGTAAGTATTTACTTAGAAGCTTGGTTATGGGTTGGGAGTTATAATCGGGAGCATGCCTAGGAAATTTTAGGTGTTAATGGGTATCGATTTGCGAGTTTGTTAAGGTCAAGGGCGGAGAGCAATGACCCATCTAAGTTACGTGAGACGGATTTGTTTAGTGTCAACTTAGGAAGTAGAGCAGATTTGATTTGTTAGTGATCAGGAGAAAGAGAATTTAAGTAAAAAATAATAAGGTTTGTCATGCAAAACAGACAAGGCAGTCATCTTGGAGGTAAAGTATCTATAGGAGGTACTTGCTTAGTATACAAGCAGCAGTATTTTGTAGTTTGGAGAGGAATTTTAGGTACAATAGTTTCATGACTTATTGCAAAAGTCCGTAGTCAAGGTGAGGGACGATGTACTTCTAATATTGAAACTGGGTTTTTCTAATTTTAAAAGTAGTTGACTAGAGTGTTATTAGGTGTTCTACTTTGCTTAGGGATAGAATAAAGATTTAAGGTAATATTCAGGGTGATATAAGCAGTTTCATGAGGATTGGATATATGATCACTGGATGTTGAACTGCTCAGGAGGATTCTTGTATCAATTAAGAAGGATGTCTTGGTGATATAAGATTTGAGAAATTAAGAGTCTGGGGATACAGAGAGCTTTGAGCCGATGAGGATTCAGTATAGGCGATTGTATATAGGTAACAAAGGTGGTTTAGTTTAGTACGCACGTATTGTACATATTAAGTATACTGCTTCAGTTCAATCCTCTAACGCAAAGGAAAATCCGTTTGCATTCCGGTTTGCAATTTTGTCAAGAGGGGAAATTTAAAAACAGCTTATCTAATTGTTGATGATATCAGTTTATAGACAATAGTATAGACTGATAAATTGTTGTGTAAGGCATAAGAGCCCCTCATCTTCAGATGAGATGATGGATCACGAGCATATGTTCGGAGCAGGGATCCGGAAAGGAAATGGACGTGTACAAGCAAGGGGGGGTCACTGATGTTTTTAACTTTTTATTTTTTTTTCTTAAAAAAAAAAAAAAAAAAAAAAAAAAAAATTTTTTTAATTTTTTTTTTCGATGGCTGATTATATTAAGTATCGTACTTAAATAAAGTTTTCATGTCCTCTAAATAACTTAGCATAATTTCTTTTTTTTACCGAGTTTGTCTTTACTATAGCATTGACTTATTAATTAAGTGACATGGCATTGTAAGCGGCGAAATAGTCTATTTAAGTGAAGAAAAGTTATCGGTTACAATATGCCTGAAAATGGAAAGAATATTAGCTTTAAATTATATGCGAACAGTTAGGAATTTTTACTTAGCTTTGGTTTTTTTTTCTTGGATACTCGAGGCTAAAAAGCATGGTGGTCGTTTGTTTCACTTGGCCTCATACGGTCAAATGGCACTTGTGGTACCAAGATGCTATCTAATTAGGGAGACGGTGTGGGCTGATTTAGAGGGAGGGGGGGTCACTTAGTGAAAAGTGTTCCAGTTGGCGGCGCGACATATTTCTTTATATGTGTATCGTTTTTAGGGGTATTAATGTTAACAATTGAATACGCGTTTCAAACAAATATGATGGAAATAAAATATTAATAGATATAACGTAAAAGTAATGGCATATATAACGTACAAGGTGAAAAGCGGAAAAAACTGAAAAGGAAATGTGCAGTTGAAAAGTACAGCTTTAGGAAAGAATTTAAATAATAAACTTACGGTGCGTAAGGATTCGTTGAAATAAGTTTTAACCGTCGTGAAGGAAAACCATCAATAAATTGAGAATCATAGAGTTTTAGGTTTAATTCAATAAATCTAATTATTTATAGTTTTTTTTTTTTAATATATGCAATAATTGAACATGCAATAAGTCTGGATTTATAACACGGTGGAAATGATATTTAAATAAGGTTTCCATGTCCTCTAAATAACTTAGCATAATTTCTTTTTTTACCGAGTTTGTCTTTACTATAGCATTGACTTATTAATTAAGTGACATGGCATTGTAAGCGGCGAAATAGTCTATTTAAGTGAAGAAAAGTTATCGGTTACAATATGCCTGAAAATGGAAAGAATATTAGCTTTAAATTATATGCGAACAGTTAGGAATTTTTACTTAGCTTTGGGTTTTTGTTCTTGGATACTCGAGGCTAAAAAGCATGGTGGTCGTTTGTTTCACTTGGCCTCATACGGTCAAATGTCTGAAGTATTGCCAAAGTTATGCAATGGGAACATGGATAACTCAAAAACTAATTATCTGATCAATCTGAAATTTTGCCATATTGTCCATATTGTTATCAAGGATTTTCATATACATCAAATTTTTAAAAATCAAGTTGAAATTCGGTCCAACTTTCGACCTTTACCAAACTTTTCTTGACCAGGGATCAACATCATACAAGATGCAAGATTTCATTAACTAAAATATGGACAGCAAGTTCATGTGATGAATGGAAGCAAAGTTATCAACAAAAATGTAACATCTACCTTTTCTATGACCTTGACATCTCTCAATTAAATCAGTTATACCATGATTCTCATTTTGGCCAAGTTTGGTGACAATTGGTCAAGCAATGTAGACATTATACTGGTACATAATGGTAAACAAACATGATTGTATAACATAACCTCCTCGGCAACGGTAATGAATGAAAAAAAATATATCTTTTTGCTACCATATATCTGCCTGTCTAAATTAACATTTTTGTTGCTAAACGTGTCTAAATTAACATTTTTGTTGCTAAACGTGTCTAAATTAACATCTTTGTTGCTAAACGTGTCTAAATTAACATTTTTGTTGCTAAACGTGTCTTAATTAACATTTTTGTTGCTAAACGTGTCTAAATTAACATTTTTGTTGCTAAACGTGTCTAAATTAACATCTTTGTTGCTAAACGTGTCTAAATTAACATTTTTGTTGCTAAACGTGTCTAAATTAACATCTTTGTTGCTAAACGTGTCTAAATTAACATTTTTGTTGCTAAACGTGTCTAAATTAACATCTTTGTTGCTAAACGTGTCTAAATTAACATTTTTGTTGCTAAACGTGTCTAAATTAACATCTTTGTTGCTAAACGTGTCTAAATTAACATTTTTGTTGCTAAACGTGTCTAAATTAACATCTTTGTTGCTAAACGTGTCTAAATTAACATCTTTGTTGCTAAAAGTGTCTAAATTAACATCTTTGTTGCTAAACGTGTCTAAATTAACATCTTTGTTGTTAAACGTGTCTAAATTAACATCTTTGTTGCTAAACGTGTCTAAATTAACATTTTTGTTGCTAAACGTGTCTAAATTAACATCTTTGTTGCTAAACGTGTCTAAATTAACATCTTTGTTGCTAAAAGTGTCTAAATTAACATCTTTGTTGCTAAACGTGTCTAAATTAACATCTTTGTTGTTAAACGTGTCTAAATTAACATCTTTGTTGCTAAAAGTGTCTAAATTAACATCTTTGTTGCTAAAAGTGTCTAAATTAACATCTTTGTTGTTAAACGTGTCTAAATTAACATCTTTGTTGCTAAAAGTGTCTAAATTAACATCTTTGTTGCTAAAAGTGTCTAAATTAACATCTTTGTTGCTAAACGTGTCTAAATTAACATCTTTGTTGTTAAACGTGTCTAAATTAACATCTTTGTTGCTAAACGTGTCTAAATTAACATTTTTGTTGCTAAACGTGTCTAAATTAACATCTTTGTTGCTAAACGTGTCTAAATTAACATCTTTGTTGCTAAAAGTGTCTAAATTAACATCTTTGTTGCTAAACGTGTCTAAATTAACATCTTTGTTGTTAAACGTGTCTAAATTAACATCTTTGTTGCTAAAAGTGTCTAAATTAACATCTTTGTTGCTAAAAGTGTCTAAATTAACATCTTTGTTGCTAAAAGTGTCTAAATTAACATCTTTGTTGTTAAACGTGTCTAAATTAACATCTTTGTTGCTAAACGTGTCTAAATTAACATCTTTGTTGTTAAACGTGTCTAAATTAACATCTTTGTTGCTAAACGTGTCTAAATTAACATCTTTGTTGCTAAACGTGTCTAAATTAACATCTTTGTTGCTAAACGTGTCTAAATTAACATCTTTGTTGTTAAACGTGTCTAAATTAACATCTTTGTTGCTAAACGTGTCTAAATTAACATCTTTGTTGTTAAACGTGTCTAAATTAACATCTTTGTTGCTAAACGTGTCTAAATTAACATCTTTGTTGCTAAACGTGTCTAAATTAACATCTTTGTTGTTAAACGTGTCTAAATTAACATCTTTGTTGTTAAACGTGTCTAAATTAACATCTTTGTTGTTAAACGTGTCTAAATTAACATCTTTGTTGCTAAACGTGTCTAAATTAACATCTTTGTTGTTAAACGTGTCTAAATTAACATCTTTGTTGCTAAACGTGTCTAAATTAACATCTTTGTTGCTAAACGTGTCTAAATTAACATCTTTGTTGTTAAACGTGTCTAAATTAACATCTTTGTTGTTAAACGTGTCTAAATTAACATCTTTGTTGTTAAACGTGTCTAAATTAACATCTTTGTTGCTAAACGTGTCTAAATTAACATCTTTGTTGTTAAACGTGTCTAAATTAACATCTTTGTTGCTAAACGTGTCTAAATTAACATCTTTGTTGCTAAACGTGTCTAAATTAACATCTTTGTTGTTAACGTGTCTAAATTAACATCTTTGTTGCTAAACGTGTCTAAATTAACATCTTTGTTGCTAAATGTGTCTAAATTAACATTTTTGTTGCTAAACGTTTTTAAATTAACATCTTTGTTGTTAAACGTGTCTAAATTAACATCTTTGTTGTTAAACGTGTCTAAATTAACATCTTTGTTGTTAAACGTGTCTAAATTAACATCTTTGTTGTTAAACGTGTCTAAATTAACATCTTTGTTGCTAAACGTGTCTAAATTAACATCTTTGTTGTTAAACGTGTCTAAATTAACATCTTTGTTGTTAAACGTGTCTAAATTAACATCTTTGTTGCTAAACGTGTCTAAATTAACATCTTTGTTGTTAAACGTGTCTAAATTAACATCTTTGTTGCTAAACGTGTCTAAATTAACATCTTTGTTGCTAAACGTGTCTAAATTAACATCTTTGTTGTTAAACGTGTCTAAATTAACATCTTTGTTGCTAAACGTGTCTAAATTAACATCTTTGTTGCTAAATGTGTCTAAATTAACATTTTTGTTGCTAAACGTGTTTAAATTAACATCTTTGTTGTTAAACGTGTCTAAATTAACATCTTTGTTGTTAAACGTGTCTAAATTAACATCTTTGTTGTTAAACGTGCAAATTAAATTTCTATGTTTAAAAATTATTGATTCTTATTTGCTTTCAATAATGATGGAAATATTTACTCTAGTTGTATGTGTTTTTAAAGTAAGAACTTTTGAACTAAATGGTAATTTGTCAAATATTTAATAAATTTTGCAAAATTAAATTGACTAGAAACAATGTTTTCCGCAGCAGTTTTTAGTCTTTATTAAAATATTTGTAATTTGTATAATATTTAGCTAAATAACTAACATTTTAAGACATGAAGTTTAACTTAATAATTAACTTTCTAAGTTATGAAATTTGAGAATGAACTTTTCAAGCTATGAAATTTGAGAATGAACTTTTCAAGCTATGAAATTTGAGAATGAACTTTTCAAGCTATGAAATTTGAGAATGAACTTTTCAAGCTATGAAATTTGAGAATGAACTTTTCAAGCTATGAAATTTGAGAATGAACTTTTCAAGCTATGAAATTTGAGAATGAACTTTTCAAGCTATGAAATTTGAGAATGAACTTTTCAAGCTATGAAATTTGAGAATGAACTTTTCAAGCTATGAAATTTGAGAATGAACTTTTCAAGCTATGAAATTTGAGAATGAACTTTTCAAGCTATGAAATTTGAGAATGAACTTTTCAAGCTATGAAATTTGAGAATGAACTTTTCAAGCTATGAAATTTGAGAATGAACTTTTCAAGCTATGAAATTTGAGAATGAACTTTTCAAGCTATGAAATTTGAGAATGAACTTTTCAAGCTATGAAATTTGAGAATGAACTTTTCAAGCTATGAAATTTGAGAATGAACTTTTCAAGCTATGAAATTTGAGAATGAACTTTTCAAGCTATGAAATTTGAGAATGAACTTTTCAAGCTATGAAATTTGAGAATGAACTTTTCAAGCTATGAAATTTGAGAATTAACTTTTCAAGCTATGAAATTTGAGAATTAACTTTTCAAGCTATGAAATTTGAGAATTAACTTTTCAAGCTAAAAAATTTGAGAATGAACTTTTCAATCTATGGTATTTAATCTAATAATTAACTTTCTAACAAATTTAACATTCAAATTCTTGCATTAAAATTTACCGGTTTTTTTTCTTAATTGCAGATTACTACATTTTCAACGTGTGCATTTCTCCTTGCCAAATGTTTCATTTTTAAAGTAAGTGTAATTTACTTGATTACTGTTCATAATTTCAACCCATTAAAGAAAACTGGCCTTGTTACATCAGTAACGAACACAAATTCTTGTTACATCAGTAACGAACACAAATTCTTGTTACGTCAGTAACGAACACAAATTCTTGTTACGTCAGTAATGAACACAAATTCTTGTTACATCAGTAACGAACACAAATTCTTGTTACGTCAGTAACGAACACAAATTCTTGTTACGTCAGTAACGAACACAAATTCTTGTTACGTCAGCAACCAACACAAATTCTTGTTACGTCAGCAACCAACAAAAATTCATCAAATCCGAAAGAATAAAAAAAAATTCTGCATCAAATGTAAATCTTCATCTTATAACAAAACACATGATTTTCGAATTGCGTATTCCATTCCCCCGACCATAGCAAAATTTAAATGTAATGTGAACAAACATTTCGCTGCTCAACCCCTGTCCCATTGCGGCAATGTTGCATCAATGTACCTGTTTTACAAGTATTTTAATGGAATGTGCTCTACTGAACTCATGGCACTTGTGCCCCCTCGACATACATATCATCGACTAAGCTGTGACAACCAGTAAAATCCCACCTCTTCACTGTAAAGGTCCTTAGATGCCAGAAAGCCTTCTAATTGAATGGTGGTTTCTCCTCAAACTTTTTTTTTTTTTTTTACAAGGTAATCACCACTTATCAAGGCCCGGAAGCCACTTGGGGATAAGAGTTATTGCATGTACAGTGCGTTAGTATTGGAGATTTGATAAAGTGTCTTGCTTAAGGGGACGGTTTATCAGGAAATTGTTTACATTGGACTTGAAGACATCCAGGTTGTAGTCAGGTGGGAAACAGGCAACCGGAACAGAATTCCACAGACGTGCACTTCTAAGAAAGAACCTTTGTTCATGGAATCTACATTTTGATTTTGGCACAGATAAGGAGTGGGGAAAATTTTTGACAGTGGTTTCAGCTAGACGGATGTTTATCGTGAAAGATTGGTGAGATGGGACCAGAGAGTGGAGCTCAGACGAGCACCTGCCATGGTAGTAACAATAAAACAAAAACAGGCCCGCAACGTCTTTCCTGTGGGAGAGAGGTTGCAGGAAAGAGAAAAGGGCATCACCTACTAGGCCACGAAGCCTATTTTGTACTCTGTCAAGACAGGATAGCAGCTCCTGCCCAGATGTGGCAGCAGTACTCCATCCTTGGACGTACTTGGCTTTTATATAGATAGAGAATTGCATCAGGGGTGAGATATCTTCTGGAGCGGTAGGAGGGTCCTACCATTTTTCCAGCAACCTTGGCAACTGACTCGATGTACGTGTTCCATTTCAGGTCAGGGGTAAAGGTCAAGCCCAGAAGCTTATCAAAACATGGAGCTTCCCCTAGACGAGAGCCACCCATTTCAATTGATGCCAGATGGGGATCAGAGCGTTGATGATGTAAAGACAGGAGCTTGGTTTTGGATGCATTAAAGGTAACCAGCCACCTCCTCCCCCACTGTACCACGCGCTCAAGATCAGAGGAGAGAGAATCAGAAAGAACTTTGTCATTTACGGCCTTTGATGTGTTGCCATAGATGGTCGTGTCATCAACGTAGATGTTAATGAATGATTTAAGTATGTGTTTTGGGAGATCATTGATGTATATGAGGAAGAGAGTTGAGCCCAAGATGAACTCCTGAGGAACTCCAGGATTAATATTGAGGGCCTCTAGGCTTTGGAATTGCCTCCCAGTCTCCTACTTCCCTGACTGTACGAATATGTAGAAACTTAAATGTAATGTGAACAAACATCTTGTTGCTCAACTCTCTCTACATAGTGTTCCTGTAAATATGGTCTTAAATAGTAGCCCCTTACATTCAAGTGGCAATATGAATAATAGGGTAGGTTGATTTTCAACTTTTTTTGGAAAATGTAAAAGGTTGAAGCAGAGAAAGTTGCACAAACATATGGGGAGTACAAATATAAAAAAAACTAGGTTTCTAACATCAGGCATCGTATGCTAATTTGATTTTAAAGATCGTCTACTTTGAGACATGGAAAAATCCTTATCTGTGAAAGATTTGTGAGAAATTATTTAGTATTTTGCAGTTTCAATCATAACAAGTTGTTTTATATATTTAAATAAACGATATGTCTGATATGCTAAATATTAAACAAAATTATTACTGCCCCCCCCCCATACTGAGGTGGCGGCAATTACAAAATTCTATAAATGCTGCATTTTACTGTTTTATAACTGCAAAATTCAATTCTGTTTACTATCAATAAAAAAAGAAGTTTTTATTCTGTTTGGAAAAAAGTCTTAATAAAACCTAAAACAAATTATTTACCTATCTCTAGGCAGTTATGTATGCTTGTATAAAAAACACAAAACAATTGGTAAGTAAAAAAGCTATTTTTTTTTACCATAATATAAAAATTCTCCCTATAGGATCCCTTTGAAGCAAAATTGAAAATGAATGTATAAATCGAAATAAACAATTTGATCAGTTAATGGTTAAAATTCTTCTTATAGCTACTTATTTCACTTCAATTTCATCTGATTTTAACAAAGAGAACAGAATATTCTCTAGCAAAAGGGAAAAAGCATTAAACTGAAGATTGCTTAAAGCAATTTCCTGAATTTCTGGAGGCTGCTTTTTTATTTGCCCAATCATTTTAAAAATATACATTTGCTAGTTATGAAATTTATCATCCAGTTTAATTTCAAACCAGCTAACTGCATAAACTTCTACAATAAAACTAATCAGCTGGTGCATTTTTCTGGTCAATTCAGATGGATAAATTTTACGGGTCCACAAACACATTAATCGGATTGCCAGAGTAAGCCATTTTGCCTGATTTAAAGGTCAGATCCTTCATGCTGTATACTAAGGGTCTACTTTACCCCTTGAAATACCAACAGCATACTCTAAAAGTAGTCTTTGGTCATCAGTGAGATCATTTTCTGTTAGTTCAGAATACCTGCCCTCCAGAGGACTACTCACTGTAAAATGCCAACTTGGGGTAAATGATGGTAATTGTTGGCACATAATTTTCCGAGTTGACCGGTAAATGATGTTGGGCTTCGTACACTTCCATCAAGGAATTGAAATAATGCCCTAAAAGGAAGCTCATTCTGGTGTAGAGAACAACCAAGTGTGTATTTTTTCTATACAGCTTGTTTTCTAGTGAGGAAACCAGTATTGGTGCTTGTGGTGTCTAAAAGGACAGCCTTTAAAGTATTGACACTCTCATACTCTTCTAGAACTTTGTGAACTTCACCAGTTTCTCTAACAGTAGGAATCGCTCTATGTGTAAGATA
This sequence comes from Euprymna scolopes, assembly GCF_053919585.1. Classification (NCBI taxonomy): domain Eukaryota; kingdom Metazoa; phylum Mollusca; class Cephalopoda; order Sepiida; family Sepiolidae; genus Euprymna; species Euprymna scolopes. Next base: position 9,490,357 of record NC_136505.1, read on the forward strand.
CACCCCCTTACTTCCACATCCCATCTCCTTCGTAATGTCAAGTGATGCTCTTGTCCTTTAGCTTTTCTTCGATTTTTGTTTCCTTTTTCATCGACAGTTTCAATGTAAAATAAAGTGTCTTTGTCGTGTTTCCCATCATCACCAACGCAGACAAGATTTCTAATTTTTTGATTATGTTTTTGATAGGCATTATTTTTTTATCTTTCTTTTTCTCTGTCAATTTTGGATTTATCAAGAAAAAATTTCCTTAAATCAATATTTGATTTTAGAAAGCCCGCAGCCTGTAGATCCAAAAGAAAAGCGTTTACAAGACTTGCACCTAGGTTTGATGAGACATCACCTCTGATGAGTTCAATGGCATAACGAGGAATGTTTATCAGGCTGTAAATATTCTTACATTCTTCCTCTGGTTCAAAACTTTCATCTGTTCCATCACTATTTTCTGATGTCAGAATGATATTCTGGTCATGGGATGTTGAAGCAATAGGCGGGGGGGATGAATCAACTTGCTTTTCTCCTAACACAGTTAACTTTTTAGATTTTGCGACTGCAGCTTTATCAACAGGTCTCAATTAAAAATTGCATTCGATTCCTATTTTATTTCTTTGGTCCTTCAAATACTCTCTCCTCTACAGGAACCTGAATTAGAAAATTCGACAAATGTTTATTCTAATCTACGCTAATCTTAGAAATAAATTCTATTTCACGTAAAAAAAATTGTAATTTCTTTTCTCACTGGTTTACATAAAATACAAGTATGGAAATTCATTTAATTTAAGATGTCTATGATTTTCATTAAAAAGATTTTTTCAAACAAACAAGAGAAATTTAAAAAAATAGAATAAACTAACGTTTTTTTATAGGACAGGTACAGACAATATGCTTTGACTGACAATTTTCTTTTTTGCATTTAATATTTTTGGCATGACAACTTGCAATGGGCAGGTCACACGAACAAGATGAAATATCAAATAATTTGTCAATTTGTAATTGAGCAGAAGACTTTTGGCATATGCGGATAAAACGTTTCTATTTATTTGCTTAGTTTTTTTAAAGCAGGTGTCCTGCAATTTGTGTACAATCCATTTTTCAGTTAATAGGGGCAAACTGGAATTTACTGCCTTCCAAATATCTTTAACATCATTTGCCATTAATTTTGAAAGGGCAAATTTATTTAACTTTGGGCGATAATTCTCCATGTAATAACCATATTGAATAATCTGACGGAAAGTAGGGATTCTGTTGTATTTAATGGAAAAGGTGTGCCCACAAATTGTGTAGAAATAGTTCGTTTCCGACTCATGGTTAGAAAAATATCTGCAAAATACATATTTTATGATATGGTAAGAAATTAAACAAAGGAAATTATGAATTAAATTTAAAATTTGGAAAAATTGGTAAATATCAAAAAAGAAATAATAAAGGTTTGCTAAGATATAAAATGTAAAATGTAATAATTTCTATATTTGAATTAAGCTCCAGTTAACAAAGTAAACACACGTGTGAACACGAAAATGAAGCCGATTACTTGGCAGTGTAGACAGAAATATCAACCGGATAAAATAAAGCCCTGGTTTATTAGTTGTTTAATTCATTTTAAATGAAATATTTTGCAGGGTGTCTTTTTATATCGACACTCAATTAGTTTTCTAAAAATAAAATAGATATTACAAACAAAAGAAAAAACGTATTGTTTATACTCCCTTCATATGTTTTCTTCAAAACCGGCATGAATATGACATGCTTATTCTTTGATTTAAGACCGGCACCCTGCGACATAGACGCAGCTTATTGAGTTTTTCAATGTTTAAATTCATTTTAGCAAAAAACGATGGAGTTTTAGAAAAAAAGTATTTTGTGTTGTTATTCTTAATGCTATTTAACAACTTTCTCTGCATAGACCTAGTCATAATGCCAAAATCGACCTACCCTAATGAATAAGAGTAGTAGTAATAATATAATAATAATGAGCAATAGTTTTAATGAGAGAGATAGTTTTTTCAGATTTTATACATTTTTATTTCCTTTTTTTTTTCTTCTCCAAAGATCTAACCCCTGTCTCATCACTGCAATGTTGCATCCCTGTGCTTGTTTTACAAGTATTTTAATGGAATGTGCTCTGATGAACGCGGTGCACTTGTGCCCCCTCGACATACATACCCTCGACTAACCTAACAAGCAGCAAAATCCCACCCCTTCACTGTAGACATCCTTAGATGCCAGGAAGCTGTCTACTCTAATAGTTTCTTTCCTCAAGCTGTTAGACTTTGGAATTCTCTTCTGGTTTCCTGATTCTTTCCTGACTGTACTTACATGCAGATGTTAAAGTGTAATGTGAACAGACATCTAACTGCTCAACTCCCTACTTAGTATCCATGTAGATATGGTCCCAAATAGTACCCCCTTATGTGTAAGTGGCACTGTGCCTTGTTTGAGGTGAATAAGAGTAAAAAAATAAATAAAAAAATCCCACCTACGTTGCCTCATCTCTGTCATAAGCTTAGCCTCTATCTTATGTTTCAGTTGGTCCTGGATATGACCTTAAACTATATCCAGTGGTGAGGCCCCAGCTTGTGGGCCTTGGGGAGTGTGGTTAATTGCCATTTCTCCCAGGTCCATTCTGACACGGAGTTGTAGTACCTGTTAGGGTCCCAACTATGGGTTAAATAGAAACTGATTTGAAAACAACAAATATATTCTATTAAAAATTTTTCTTCGAATCTTTGGATTCGGCATTAAATAACCCGAAAAGGGTTGATATGCCGTAAAACAAAAACAACCAACCAACTTATGTTTCAGTTGCAATTTGCTTTGTTTTAGGTAGACTTAAGTTTGAGGAAAAAAAAAAAAAAAAAGATACCATTTGAGAAATCTGGAATATCTTACAACAATAAAAAAAAAAACGCTACCTGACTTTGAATAAATGCAATCAATTTCTAAATCAAGGGAGGAAAGGGGAGTAACTCTTCTGTTCTCTGCAGGCCATTTATCACCCAAGGGGCATTACTCGTTATTGTTATTTCTATAGAAGAGTTTCACCTGAGCTCCGATCTTTGGTTCATCCATACAAGACATTCATAACAAGAACTCATCTTCTATTACAATTGAAAAGGACTTTTCATTCTTCCTTGTACGCTTACATAAATCATAACAAAAAAATGAGATTGAATGAGTAATAACTTTTAATGTCAGAGTTCTCACATGAGCTATTACCAGTGATGTGTAAGTGACAGCATGTCTCCCCAATATTCCAGGACACTCCATTCTATTCCAGTTATGTGATTTGAATCACCATCCTCTCTCATGACGCCTGCAACTACTTTCTGTAGTAAAAGGGTGGTCAGACAAAAAAATTCTATCTATAGAATCATTAATAGAACTTCAGTTTCTGCCTGACTTATCCACCAAGTTTCAATGATGAATACCCAACATTTATTCACAGCATTTAATGATATGCACATCTGGATACCACAGTGGGCTTAATTGGACCAGGGGGAGGTCAAGCAGACATTTACCTATGTATACCTATAATGTAACTGGTTATGCTTTTTTTTTTTTTTTTTTCTTTTTTTTTTTTTCTTTTTTTTTTTTAGCTCTTGGAGTTCATTTTTGACATCAAATAGGTTGGTATACCATGGTAGGATGTTGGAAAGCTGATATTCAACATAAAAATCGTTCTTTTTAAGAGTCTATGAACTAAAACAAATTTGCTGACGGACAAAATTTAGGCATTTACGGACTAACTTTAAATGCCTGTATCTTTAAAACTATTCAAGCTCAGAAGTCAAATGAGATGTCTATTTGATACTGCATGAAACAAGCTTTTCAAATATTAAATTAGAATGAGAAAATACACTACTAAAAGGTTACCAAGGACAAAACTAGTTTATTAATTCAATGTATCAGATAACTGCTCATGCATCAACATCAGTCAAAAAGCACAACAAAGACTCGTATTCAGTGTTGCAGCCATGAATTGCAGTTTTAAGCTACTCACAACTTCTAATGCTGTGACCTGATGACTTGCAATGTCTGCAGTTTAAACGTCCTCTTGTCTTCATAACAATGGGATCACTCTTGTCCCAGGGTCTGTTAATACAATCTGATAAATTGTCAAATTGGTTTGTCTTTTGAAACTTGTTTATCCAATACTGACATAGGAACTTGTTATTTGCCTCAATGCCAGATTCTGTATAGTTGAGCAGACTGATGTTGCCATTTTCTGCAATTAACTCAGCACTGTGCCTTAAAACAACATGAGCACTTGGAGTGATATCAATCCATGGAATTGAACCAACATAGAGATATGTAGCGTGACAAAATTCTTTGAACTCGTCAATTTTCACTTTCCTATCTGAGTTAATGATGAATAAATGACAGCCATGTGCAGTAGCAGTTGATCAATCTTGGCTCTTAATTCACTACTATCGATTCTTTGGGTGAGAAGTTTTCGGTTGGATCTCGTTGAGGTTGTGGAATGCGGGAAACTGAAGTGATGCAAACAATTGGGCAGACGCAAGTTGCAAGCACTGAAGGTAATGGTACTTCACACCATTGTACGAAGTTGCGAGTTTTTGTACTGTTGGCCTCCGCTCTTTCTTAAATCTCGACAGTTTGTCATACAATGCAAGAACGTCAGCTCCAGCATTTTTTAGGAGTAAACGAATGTCTGTGTAAATCTGTTTGGTTATTTTGCCACTCTTGTAGATGGCAGATGCAGCCTCCAATGAAACGTGTCGGTCTGGGATGAACTCATTGCATAGGATAGAGTATTCCACTTTAGCAACCTCTTGTTTTGAAGGTTTTTGTTCTTCAGACCGAAGATAAACATTTTGGTGGGGGAAGTGTTCTGTGCTTGAGCAGTAGCTTTGGTCGAATCCATATAGTCGCTCAGTCGTCTGCGTTGTTGATGGTCACTGACTTCCTCCAGAGAACGTTTTGCCTTTGGTACATAGGTATGACGTTGGAGCACTATCTTCTCATCAAATGAACTGAGCACTGAACGATTCTTGTTTTGTTGCTGCTGAAAGTCTTTGAACACGACTTTGATGTCAGATAGAAGTTTATCACTAGGTGGGACGTCTAGCTTGGATGAGACCTGTTTCACAACTTCATCGAAGTCTGGCTCTTTGTCGAATGAAGATCTCTTGCAGTTTCTTGAAAATCTCAGTGAGAGCAATGTTTACCATGTCATTCATTATGATTGTGTATCGAAAAGTAAATAAAATGTGAGAAAAGAAAAAAAAATGTGAGGTGTTGAAAAATTGAAAATGAGAAAAATGGAAATATTCAATTATAATGGATAAATTTTTAAAAATCAAGAATTTTTTTTCTGGTTTACGGCGGTTCTACGCATGCGCCAGATGACGTCATGACCTGATTTACTTTAAATAGTTGAAAAACTGAACAAATTTCATGTACGTCGCGTTAGGTCAGTTGATTAGCGCGTTGGTTCATTATCTAAACGTTTTGGGTTCGAATCGTGATGTGAGATGTTTTCTTTTTTTTTTTTTTTTAAATTAAATATTGAACCAGTGTTATTTAAGCCATTTTTCATGTAACGTTCGTTTTTCTGTTTTGTTTTTTTTTACTTCGCTTATCCACCCCCGACCACACACCCAAAAACACCCAGGTACCCACCGATTTTTTAAATTTTAATATCGAAACAGGCTTATTTAAGCCATTTTTCAAGTGTTCGTTTTTCTGTTTTCATCGTTCGTTTGCCTTACGTTAGTTTTTTTTGTGTTTTTTTTTTCGATGTTTTGATTCCCTACTTTCTCTGTTTTATCGTTATTTCCATGGCAAGTTCTCGTCTGAGCTCCAATCTCCCGTCCCCCTCGCCAATCTTTCACGAAAACATCCGACTAGCTTAAACCACTGTCAATAACTTTCCCCACTCTTTATCCGTGTCTAAATCAAAACCTAGATTCCATGAACAAAGCTTCTTTCTTAGAACTGCACACCTGTGAAACTCTCTGCCGCTTGCCTGTTTCCCCCCTGAATTCAACTTAGATGTCTTCAAGTCCAACACAAATAAATTCCTGATGAACCGCCCCCTTAAGTAATGACACCTTATCAAATCCTCAATACTAACTATTACTACGATACTATCCCATTGATTACTGTACACACAATAACCCTTATCACCGAGTGGCTCCTGGGCCTTGATAAGTGGTGACCACATGTAAAAAAAAATATATATATATATATATAGTTGGATTGTAGAAAAGATAGTGAATTTTATTAAATCATTCCATGATTGGACAGTATTTTATGTGGATCAAGGGCATTACCTTGTATTGACCATTTTTATTTGTTGCTGCATTTTTATTTGTTTTTATTTTTTTTGTTCTTTATTTCTTTTGTCATTGTTTCTGTCAACCAAAAAAGGGCAAGATTGGAGATTGAGTGACAAAATACTCTCAATCTCCATATAACACATAAAAGGAACCAAATTCCCCTAATCACAAATTAAAATTTAATCACCTGATTATTGAAAAAGCTTATATTGTTTAAAATTAAAAAAAAAGTTTTATTTATATTGTTTAAAATTAAAAAATAGTTCTGTATAGAATCTTTATTAATATTTTATATTTGCAATGTAATTTTATAACTACAATTCAAATCATCCTATGTATTTTGAAAGAATTTTTGGATGCTGAAAACGTATACAACTGATTATGGTTTAATTTATTTTGATTTTGTTACTAGGTAAAGAGAAAAAAAAAATGAGAAAAGTTGGAAACAAATTTTGGAACACATATGATGGAATTCATATGACGAAGAAGGGAAAAGGTGGAGTCTTTCCCCATATAATCAAAAGCATTTGTGAACAATTTTTTTTTTAATTCTGTTTATATTATTTAAAATTCAAAATAAAAATGTTGATATTGTTTAAAATTATAAAAAGTTCTAAATAATAAAAAGTTTAAAATAAAGTGTTTATTAGTTTTTAAAAAAGTTCTGTTTATATTTATTTTTGTAAAAGAAGGTTTGCTTATTTAAAACTGTTAACTTCTGAAAGACAGATATTATTGTTTACATGTTTGCATAGTAACATAAGTGATTAGAGGAATTTGGTTTCTTTTATGTGATATAGGGATCGAAAGTATTTTGCCACTCAATTTTCAGTCCTTCCCAAAACAGAAAGATGAGTAATCTCCCTTTCTCTTTTTTTTTCCAGTTTTCTCGGCAAAATAACAATTCAAATCCCATTAGTTATGCCTTACTGCTCGTTTCCTTTGTCCTTTGTTGGATTGAAACATGGTTACTTGATTTTAAAGTCCTTCCACAAGAACGATCATTCCATATAAGAGGTGAGTCACACTATACATATACACGATGTACCTTTTGACCCGTTGGGTCACAATCATTGTTTCATTTGGATTTATTCAAAAATTCACAAACTCTGACACTTCTGTTAAGAAATTCTTGGGTATGAAGCTTTTCGTTCAAATACTATATTAGATAAAGTGTCAGGAAAAAAAACCTGGTGTTTATTAAGATACAGTCGACAAATTGATTTTTTTAAATATATTGTTTTAAACAAAAACAATATTATGTACTTAATTGTCATATCGAAAATATATAAAAAATTATGAAAATTTATCAATTGATTTTTTAAATATATTGTTTTAAGCAAAAACATATTATGTACTTAATTGTCATATCGAAAATATATAAAAAATTATGAAAATTTATCAAGTAGAACAACTGCTATTGTTTTTAGTAAAAGAAAAAAAGTCTATCGCTATAAATAACAAATATTACAGCCATGACACAAGTAATCTAAAATGTTCCTTTCAGAGTTATGTCCACTGCGTTTAGTCTCCTACTGTCTACTTTATAACATCCAAGAAAAATGTGATTTTACCCAATTTTCCGTAAAAATTATTTTTAACTATAAACAACTTTCTACTCGATGATTTTCCGTAATTTTTGGATTTCTATTTTCGGCATGACAATTAAGTACGTAATAGTGTTTTTTGCTTCAAACAACATTTTAAAAATATTGATTTGTCCATTGTATCTTAACAAGCTCCAAAAAAAAATTTATAGTATTTTATTTATATATATATATATATATATATATATAATTATTTACTATAATAATTATTAAATACCTACAGACACTAGTGTTTCATCAGTGCAAGGTGCCATGATTAACGCCAGTCGAGAGATTCAAACCCTGGCAACAAAAATCATGTCTGACTTCATTAGCAAGGACCTGAACCATTTGGCTACCGTCAACCGCAAGAGATACAGGATAAGATAAAGTAAATATGGGCATACATGAATTTATTTTTCCGTTCAATAAGGAAGAAACATCATTGAGAGGATAGTCGAAATGCCTACGTATAAAGAGCTTTTATAGTCCCTCCACCCAATGATGTTTCTTTACTGAACGGACAAATGAATTCATATTTACTTCATCTATAACTTTCTTTCTGCTCCACCCGACACATCGAACTTATATCTTGATAAATCTCTATTTAAAGAACCTTTCAATATTCTTTAATCACGTTTCTGGATTTTTTTTAGATGAGGATTGGTTATTTGTATTATTTGGATTCCTCTTCTCATCTGGAGTGTCATTTTCACATTTCAGTCGATGTATCCTTCAGGTTTCTTCTAGTGTATCTTGTCCATCTCAGCAAAAATCAATTGTTAAAATGAAGGTTGAAGGTTCAATCCTCAGTGTGAGGTAATTGAAAAATACAATCGTGAATTACTTACGACCTTTATCTAGTCATGGCTGACAGAACAAGTGCATGTTACCCTTATAAAATAAAGGGTTCCGTTAAAAATTCTGTGCAGATTCCAGAGTTCAATAAGATTCTTTAATCACCTCTGATATAATCATGTTGCGTATGTATGTGTGTGTATATATATATATATATATATATATATATATATATATATATATATATATATATAAACACTAGATTACCCATGACCACAAGGGACACAACCAGCTTCATTTTTGATTTATAAACTGTGATATATCTGTTAAGAAATTCTTGCACAACTAAAAAATAATGAGTCTTTTTGATTCTATATTATTATTAGGTGCAATATAGAAGTGAAGCAACCTATTATTTTGCTATCTAATTTACATATCTGATTATGGTATGTAAATTAGTTGGAAAAAAAAGTCGCTTTTCAGAGAAAAAAAAAAAAAAAAAGAAAATATTCATGCTTCCGATTCTCCCAAAAAATGCCAGACAAAAGTTAAATATAAAAAAGGCAGTAAGTTGCAGTTTTGTGATTAATTTTTTTTCTTTTCCTCTAAAAAGTGACTATTTATCTATAAGGTGTATATGTGGAAAACGAAAGCTATACATGCATGCAAACATTGTTAAGAATAACAGAATTCCTCTGCTTGGTTATGATGTTTTTTTTTTTTTTTTTTTTTTTTTGTTTTTTTTTCAAATTTTCTAATGATTTTTCTTGAGTCAAAGTAAAAAATAAATGTTCCATGTCTATCACAAACGTTTTCACTTCTTTGCGAAATCTTCAAGTGACAAAAACAAATGAACAAAAAAGAGAAGAGGATTTTGAAAAAGCAACAGAGAATGCATACGTGAAGTTGGTTAGACATCAAAAAAATGAATCCGTATAAATCCAAGAGAGACATTAACAAAATTCCACAATGACATACTTAGCATCACCGAATGAATTGCATTATGTTAAACATTTTGAAATGTTGTTACTGGTTTCATACATAATCTTAGTAAATGTTGGGTTTTAATAAAAATAATCATGATTATTTTTAATTTTTTTTATTAGTTTCAAAATGTATTATTTCCATATATGGCAACATTTAATGCTACTAAGACTAAACTTCTTTCCTTTAACAATTACAACAAACCTTCTCAGCCACCGATTGATATGACTAATAATATGCTGCCTGAAGGCACTTCATTCAAATTCCTCAGCTTAACGTTCATAGGCAACATGAAATGGAACAAATATATTGAAGACATTGCAAAAATTGCTGCATATAAGGTGGACTCTCTCTACCATGCTAGCCCTGTTAATGCAGCCCCCTCACTGCAGAAAGTAAAAATCCCTCAATGGGAACATCTGTTGGCCATTGGTGGCAATCCATGATGTCTTAAGTTGGGATCCAGGTGGTTGAAGGACTTGGAGGTAAGGGTTTAGCACCCCACTTCAAAAAACACCACTTTGGCCCTTACTTGGGCTAGACGGGCAGTCAGATAGACTCAATTTGATCAATCGGCTGGTCATGTCAGCCCTTTTTCAGATCTATAAAATCTGAATTAGGATGATGGCTGTTGGGCTAATCTTGCTGCGAAAGGATGTATACCCCTTTCTGTCCATGGAAGAGTAATTATCTTGGGTATGAAAATCCAAGGTCATAAATTTAAACCATCAATCATCAACACTAATATATTGGCTATGTAGCCCTGAGGTTACTAGGCGAACATGTTTTTTCCCAGGCATATCCCCCTCATAGGACACTGAGATGAGTGGAGAACATATGAAACAAAATCCTTTACATTATGGTACCCGACAATAAACCTCAAGCTAACATAAATAAACAGCTACAGGCTCCTTCAGTCTTGGACAGACTAAGGATACCCATGAAGGGTTGCCTGCGCGTGAAATTTTTGTGGCAGTAGGTGTGCAATCTTCAACCACACCTCTCCTGAGACGACATTGTTAAATACCAGTGGCAAGTGAAGCACAAGACGACTGGAAACAATGCCGAGATAAGCGGAGAGCACATACAGCACCTGGAATTCCCAAATGGTCACCCATCTGATATTGACCAGGCTCAACGTTGCTTAACTTTGGTGATCTGACGAGAACCGGTGTGTCAACGCGATTATGCCGTATGCAACATAACATAAATACGGTTATGAAATTATGCTAAGACCATAGCTGAACACTGATACCTGGACAGGCTCAGAAGAAGTAACCATTTACTATCCAATGTGCATAATTCTTGAGTCAGTGGATGACAAACACATCACCAAATTCTTATTTTTCATAATAGGAAAATATCTCACAGCTGTAGTTCCAAAATCAATCAAGGCAACACTAAAAACGATACCTTGGTATTAAAAGAAAAAAACAACAAGTACGCTGAACTATTATCAAGAACTACCACAGTATCAAAATAAAAGCTTATCTCCATAAATCTCTCGACACTTCAAAGGGATTGGTGAGAAGTCCTGAATTAGATAACTGCACAATAGACAAAATCAAACAAAACTTAAAAAACAATTTGTAATAAATGTAAAAAGAATCACTAGAAAAACGGTCAAGAACTCAACACCAATACATACATCCTCACATTTAACTTTCTCAAACCTCCAACAAACATTAAGATCGGCTACATAATAACAAAAGTGACTATCTACATCATTAATCCACTTTGATGTTATAATTGCCAGAAGTTTGAGCACCACTTGGTGTACCAGAAAAAAATTATGTAAAAATTGTGGACGGATTTGGCCACCAGAAAACCACTTGCTAACTGCTGGAATGCATAAACTAGCTAGAACATTCAGCTAATTCAAGATTCTGTGAAGAATGGAAGAAAAAAGTTATAAAAATTAAATACACTCAAAATGTTTCCTTCTCAAAAGCCCGAAAAACTATTGAGAATACCCTTTCAGCCCACTTTTATTCAAGAGTAATTCAACCATTGCTAACCGTTTCCAATTCTGAATGCGAAAAATGTATTCTTCTCATCAAAAAGCTTTTTTTTTTTTCTTTTTTTTACTTGGGAGTCACCACTTATCAAGGCCTAAAGGCTACTCGAGGAGAAGGGTTAATGGCTTTAATATGGTAGTTTAGTAATCATTAATGGTGTAAATTGGGTAGAATTTCATTATTTATTAGGACGACTCAACAAGAATTTGTTTACATTCGATTTGAAAGTTACTATGTTGTATTTAACCGGGAAGCAGGCCAACAGAACAGTGTTCCGCAGATGGACAGTTCTGGAAAAGAAGCTTTGTTCATGGAATCTGCGTTTAGATTTAGGCACAGATAGTGGGGGAAATTGTATAGAGCGAATATGAATCCAAATGAACTTCTAATGTTCACAAAAGAAATGCAGACATTCACATAAACAACGTAAATTATCTTCACTCCAAAACTCTACTTACACAATAAAAGAACTACAATGAACACCATCACAGGGCTCTCAGGTAGAAAAAAAACTACCACACAATACCAGAATTCCTCTAAAATCAAGACCATCAAAAACAATCTTGCTGTATGGAACGCACAAAAAATGCACAAAGACAAAACCCAATACAAAAGGCCCTCCCCCAAATCTAAATGTCATGATAAGCCACATCAACCCCAATCCAGACACAAACAAGAAACAAAATTTATGAATAATATACCTGAGATAAGCAACAGATATAGCACAATAGAAAAAAGAATTGAAAGAAAATCATCAAAATAACATAAACAATCCCATGGAATAGAAAATGCTAAAAAAAACAAAAAAACCTGACACTAAATAATGGGTTAAATGAAAACGAAAAAAAAAAAAGCAATACAATTGAACTGTCTGAACTATTTATTTTTAGACCCAATAAAATATGACAAATGAAACGAAAAGTTATTAAACCCCATATATATATATGAAAATAATGGAAATAGTATTCCGACAAAATAGAGAAATAAAAAGGAACAAACCGTATTATGTGTTCATCAACGTTTCGTCTTTATTTATTTCTTCATCCTGAGGAAGTATCGAAATAAAGACGAAACGTTGATGAACACATAATACAGTTTGTTCCTTTTTATTTATATATATATATATATATATAAAAGTGAAAATGTGTATGTATGTTCGCTTTTTGTGTTTGTCCAAGAGAAGGGCTCACAACTTCTTAAAACTTTTTATATTACATATAAATCATAATATCTACAAGTTAACAACGGAGGTCGCCTGTCTATTTAATTTGCTCGACTTTGAAAACTGCACGCCTGTGGAACTCTGTTCCGTCTGCCTGCTTCCCACCGGACTACAACTTGGATGTCTTCAAGTCCAATGTTAACAAATTCCTAATGAACCGCCCCCTTAAGTAAACACTTCATCAAATCTCCACACTAACGTAATGTACTTGCAATAACCCTTATCCCTGAGTGGCTTCCGGGCCTTGATAAGTGGTGATTACTGTGTAAAAAAAAAAAAAAAAAAAAAAATTAAAAAAAAAAAATAACCCTTATTCCTGAGTGGCTTCCTGGCCTTGATAAGTGGTGATCACTGTGTAAAAAAAAAAAAAGATAAATATTCAACATTTTTCGCTTGCCGCATGTGGATTAGGCTTTTCCTATAATAAAAGCGACACTAATTCTGGCGGTATTTTTCCGGTCTCAATCACCGGAAATGTCTGAAAACAATCAGATTTGATCAATGTGGAAATATTTTCCTTATATCAGATAATTGCTATTCAATTTGGACGATCCCCTTTTTATGGGGAGCTGGTCCCCACCCCCAACATCTTGGGAAAATAAAAATAAAAAAGCATTCCCACAGTAAATAAAATACTACCCTGCAGTCAAAGTTGACCTCATTAAATCATTAAAACGTGCACCTGCCAATTCTAAATAATTAAATAAATTCAAACGTGTTTCCGTTAGTATTTCGCGGTGGCCCAGTGGTTAACGTCGCACATTTTTTCCCACACTTTAATTTCCAACTTTGCCTCAAGGGTTCAGGTTCGATCCTCATACTTACCTACCAAAACTTTTTTTTTATCCCCCCCCCTCTCCCCGGAGTTTTGATTTACCCAAAACCACACACACCTCCATACACCCAGGCAACACCGTGTACTCCCCGCTAGTATATTAATAAAAGTAAACCTTTTCTTGGCCTTAAATAATCACCAGAGGTTGAGATCCTGCATTAGTCATCTGGATGTTCCAAACATAGTTAGTCCCATGGGGTGTTTATACACCCAATACTAAAATGTTTATAGTGTTATTATTTTGTAAAATATAGTTATCTTGTTGGTTCAGAATATATCTACAGTTTCTGTTTGAATCACTTGTATTTTATTGATATCAATTTAAATAATATAATAAAATAAATTATAAAACTAAGCAAAATTGTTTTTAAATCTTAGATTTAGTTCACATTTATTTAAAAATACCCAATTGTGTACACCCGATACACCAATTTGTATTATTTTTTAATATCTATGATGAATACATAAATTAAAATAACAAAAATGAACGTGTGCTCTGAAATTAAACAAAATGTTCCCATAAATTGAAATAGCAAGAAAAGTGAATATGCGTTCATTACATAACCATTACCTTTAAAAGAAAACTGAGATATAACTGCGCCATACCACGTGTGCTGTACCCTCTCTGAGTCAGAGGAAAGTACTGGAAGGGAGGGAAAAAAATAAGTTGCCAACTAAGAATTATGAGCACTTAAGCAAAATTGGGGTAACAAAACACCCCATTAGACTAACACAGGGTTAAATAAAACACTCACTCTCTACTGTGCTAGAAAACTATTTTGCACCATTTTGCGTCTACTACTCCTCTCTCCCTCTTAGACAGGGTCCAAAAAACAGTACAGTCTCCAACCCAATAGATCCCACACTATCAGCCAAACTCCAACCTCTGTCCCATCACTGCAAGTACTTTAATGGAATGTGATCTGACAAACTCAAAGTACTTCCTCGACATAAATACTCCAACTAACCCAACAAGCAGCAAAAAACCAATCCTTCACTGTTGAGCTCTCTAGATGTTAGAAAAGCCTTCTTCTCTCATAGTTTCTTCCCTCGAACTGCTAGACTTTGGAATTCCATCCCTGTCTCTTGCTACTTTGATTGTACTAACATGTAGAAATATAAATGTAATGCAAATAGACCTCTTATTGCTGAGCTTCCTAGATAATGTCCCTGTAAACCTGGTTCCAAAAGTAATCCCTCATGTCCTAGTGGCAATGTACCTTGTTTGAGGTGAATACGATTAAAAAAAAATAATCGGGGTTGGGGGGGCAGTTATTAAACGAATTTAATGAAACAAACACAACTAAATCATTCTTCTTCTGACGATCATTTTGAAAACATTGTAAGATATCAAACGATGAAATATTGAAGAACATAGAATGAAGCCAACTATACAAAAACAGCTCAGCATCAACATAAGAGAGGAGATTAAAAATGCTTTGATCACTGGATAAGCTTGTGAACATTATATAAATGAAAGTGTTTTTTAATATATATACAAGTGACATTCCAAAAGTAATTCTTCATATTTTTTTATTCTGCATGGATCGGGGGGGGGGGGTCGCAAATTGCATTATTATGATGACTGAACTTATGATCTGAAACTTTCATCTCTCTCTTGCAGGTATTGACAGTGTGAGACTCTAAAAAAAAAAAAAATCCATGTCATGGACATGCATTAGAGACAGAAATGCATCAGTGAATTCCTGGTAAAAGTGCATTCAGAATGGTGATGACTATGTAGAAAAATGAATTCTGGAGCACAAATGGTCGCTCAATTTTATGGTACTGCTCTCATCTTTGTAGATCTTCAACTTTTTAAATTAAAAAAAAATAGGAGACTTCACTTTTTATTATTGGAATTAATAAATGGAAACTGCACTAATCCTATGCAGGTTTAACCACAGCTTCCTCCAAAGGAGGAAGTTCCATGGAAATATGAAATTCACAAGAAATCCACAACCACATTTATATCTCTGTAAGGGAAGATGACGACGACGCAACTCTTGCAGGGAGGTGCTGACATCCTCCTATATACAGTGGCTGGAATTCCCAAATTGGTCACCCATTTGGTATTGACCAGGTTCAACGTTGCTTAACTTTGGTGATCTTATGAGAACTGGTGTCAACGTGATTATGCCGTACCTCTTTATTACATTTTTTTTTTTTAACTACACTCGTGTGTGTATGTATGTGTATGTATGTATATATATGTGATACAACGAAACAGTACTGTATGTGGATGACGATATATATATATATATATATATATATATATATATATATATATCGTCATCCACATACAGTACTGTTTCGTTGTATCACAACTCCTAGATATCTAGTTTGAGAGAATTACAAGAATAAATATTATCTTTAAAATTGGAAAATATCAAGATAATCAAAAGCTCATTATACTGGATAGGACAATTAACAAAATATGAAAAATAGATGATAAAAATAAATTACAATATTTATTAATCCATCAAATTCAAGCAAGGAATTATAGTAATGAAAAATCCTTAATCCATGAATTTTCAAAGATCTGCTCTTTTCTAGTAAAAATGAATCTATCACTGAAACTATAAAAAAATATATTTGCAAAAAGGAAAAGGTATTTTCAACAAAATAAACAAATTGAATTCGATCAATTAATTAGCCAGTCAATAAATCTCTACTATAAGATAAAAGAGACTTTGTATGTCTGTGATTTCATTTCCTATGGACTCGTAAACGGCTGGGTCAATTTTTATGAAATTTCACTCAAAGGTACTTTATGCGCTTGGCAGTGTTCTTAAATAGGTTTTGTGTTGAAATATCTTCGGTAAATGCCGATAATCAAAATAATCCAATGAAAGAAGGGACAGAGGATTTTGACCAAAGTTAACATCTTACACGGCCTACCATCTCAAATGCATTTGAGAAGTTCTATTACCACACAAGCTGAAAGGCGCAACATATAAAATCAACAGTAGTTTCTTTTATATGACAGGGGCACATTCGAAATAAATGTTTCTGTTTCAAGTACAATTTCACAATGACACTTGACTTTTTTCATTTTAAACTGTAATTCAAGCCATTATATATAGAAACAATTTTATAAAATAAACAGATTATCTATAGTGCAATGCAGATTATAATGGATTGTGAACTTAGTTACTATGAGAAGCATGTGAAACTTCCTTCCGGTGCACCACGATGGGTGCCCAATTAGAGCAGAGTGCAGGTAATCAGTTTGATTGAAAAATGGGCCATTTCATCGATTTCGATGACAATAAAAATATGGGAGTATGAAGAATTTGTTAATCGTCATTCAATCCTAGGCAACGTCAGATCACCCTGCTAGTTTATTCTTAGAACAATAGTCTGTGAAGCTAAAAGAAGAATCTGAAATCCACGCATAAACAATCTAAGTATGAACTGCTGCATAAAAACTGTTAAAATTTGAAGAATCAAATTATGAGGTTGCGTCTAATAATATTCACATTGAAGAGCAAACCGTCCCAGGAGTGGAGGAATTATCGTAAAATCCAAAAAGTCAATGATTTTGTACTTGTATTATTTGGATTCTTCAAACTACTGTTCTCATCCTGAGTGTTATTTTTCACAACGTTTTGATCAATGTAACCGCTGACATTTTTTCAGATGTATCATGCCAAACTTGGGAATCATTTTGTCAAACCTGGAAATATGCATTAAATTTAAAACGGAATCTTTCATTTAATTCAAGGAAGTAGCATGGTCTTGTTCCATCCATTGTAGCCATGACTGGGTAGTAGTCTTAATTCGCAATCATATTTTGAGTGTTATCCACACTGAGCTGGTGCTACCAGATAAGGCTGTCCAAAGATATTGGCTTCCTGAGATGAAATGCACCTAACATTGATGTTTTTTGTTTTTCTACTTTATTTTGCAAAACTTTGTTCTGCAAAAACAAAACCAATAACCCACTTTTTATCCCCTTTTTCCCTCTTCCCATTTCCCTTTTCTCTTTCCCCCACTTCCTGACTGATTTCCTAACTTAAAATGTACCAAACATTAATATTTTAACCCTTTTCCCCTTCTCATTGCAAAACTCATTCATGTTCTGCAGGGCAGGGAACAAAAATGTTAAAATCCACTATAAAACAACCAAACCAAACACTACAAACTAGCTATTGAAGATACAAAGATATTGAAGAATAAAAACCTTCTACAAGATAATTGGATGCAACATGAATACTATTTAAAAAACAACTGGATTCGACATTAAATAACGCATAAGAGTTGATATGCCATAAAAGAAAACAACCAAACCAAACACACTGAGAATTAAACCTTCAACCTCTATAAGTGTAAGTTTTACACTTGAATTTTATCAAGTACTCTATCCACTACACCATGGATCCTTGTGCAGGGTTCCATTGGAAATTCTGTACAGATTCTCGAGTTTGGCAGAAAGATTCCAGAGATCAGCATGTTACACCTGAAGAAGGTACATCAACCGAAACGTTGTGAAGAAAAAAGTCCAGATGAAAACAATAGTCTGAAGTATCCAAATATGAAAGATCAATCCTTATCTCAAAAATTCAGAAATTAAATTGTACTCCTTGTGAAATTATGTTCATCCATCCCTTCAGTTTCATGAAAACTGACCTTGTAGAGTTAAAGATATCAAATGTGATTCATCAGCCAATGTAATGATAGTGACTCACAATAGTCATTCTTTATCGGATCAATAAACAATAGTTTACGTCTTAACTAAAAGCAAGGAATCTGCATATATTGTTTTCAAAGTTACTGAAGCCAGCAAAAAATATTATCTGTTCTGATGCTACACTTAAGTTAATTTGTCCTCCATCAATGTAGGAGAAACCATTCTAAACTAAGGCATTTTTTTATTTTTGCCTACTTCCAGAGTGCCCCTTCTTGGAGCTAGTTTTCCCTTATATTAAAAACGACCTTGTGTCATATTTTTTCTCTCGTGGGGAAGCAAATAAATATTTAAAAACATAATATATTTCACCTTAGTAACACATGCCATTACAATCTTAAAATCATATATTACTTGTATTGATCGGACTGTTGTTCTCATTTTGAGTTTTATTTGTGCAACGTTTCAATCAGATGAGCCTTCGACCGTCCTCAGGTATGTTGGTTGTTGTTTGGAAAAGAAAAGTCAAAGACCAATCTGATCCAGCACTCAAGATGAAAACAATAGTCCAATCAATACAAGTAATATAAACAATCAACCCTCATCTCAAAAATTGAGAACTTTGAAATCATTGTTTTTATTGTTTTTATTGTTCGAACAATTATTCTTATCTTGTGTGTTATTGTCACCCAAGATGAGAATAGCTGTCTGAACAATCAAAACAATACAAACATTCATACGTCATCTCAAAAATTCAGAATTGCATTTGAAATCATTACTTCAAATATTTTAATGAGAAACCACAACTTTATTAAAAAATTTCACTATTTCGATCAAAATCTTCAGTCGGCTTCCTCTGCGCTTCCTCTAGCTCACAGATGAGATTGAAGCTACCAATTTGTGGGTAAATTCCTCCTTAGTGCATTGAAGAATGTGATCAAACCAAGTCTCCTTTGTGTTGCTGCATTTTGTACAGATGGTAGGGTTTGGGATTTAGGCGTACAGTTTTAACCATTTTTTTATTATTACTTCAAGCTAATCAGAATTCACACTTGGGTCAGCATCAAAATGTAACTCTAATGATTTTAATTCAACATAATACTCAACCAAAATGTAACTCTAATGATTTTAATTCAACATAAATACTCAACCAAAATGTAACTCTAATGATTTTAATTCAACATAAATACTCAATCAAAATGTAACTCTAATGATTTTAATTCAACATAAATACTCAACCAAAATGTAACTCTAATGATTTTAATTCAACATAAATACTCAACCAAAATGTAACTCTAATGATTTTAATTCAACATAAATACTCAATCAAAATGTAACTCTAATGATTTTAATTCAACATAAATACTCAATCAAAATGTAACTCTAATGATTTTAATTCAACATAAATACTCAATCAAAATGTAACTCTAATGATTTTAATTCAACATAAATACTCAACCAAAATGTAACTCTAATGATTTTAATTCAACATAAATACTCAACCAAAATGTAACTCTAATGATTTTAATTCAACATAAATACTCAATCAAAATGTAACTCTAATGATTTTAATTCAACATAAATACTCAACCAAAATGTAACTCTAATGATTTTAATTCAACATAAATACTCAACCAAAATGTAACTCTAATGATTTTAATTCAACATAAATACTCAATCAAAATGTAACTCTAATGATTTTAATTCAACATAAATACTCAACCAAAATGTAACTCTAATGATTTTAATTCAACATAATACTCAACCAAAATGAGGCAGATTCACACTATAATTGTCCACATCATCACATGGCATAATGAGTAAATCCTTGGTTTGCAATTAGTTTTAACTGACAGTCTTCTGCAGGTTGACGGTTCAATCCTTACTGTAGGTAATAACTAAACATAGCATAATATTAACACTTTTTTTTTTTTTGTTCATGGCTGAGGAAACAAGAACAATCCACTTCTATAGATTAAATAAACAATTCACTTTGACATTTGGGATAGGTTCCTGAGTGCTACATTCTCAATTTTATAAAGATACACCTGAAGAGGATCAGAGATGACATAAGGCAAACATTATGAAAATAATAAAATATTACATTGCAAAAACCAGATGAGAATAGTAGTCAAGTGATCCAAAAGAAAAGTTGTCACTTTTTTAGCTTTGTGGCTTAACATATTATCATCCTGTAAATTTATGAATATTTTTTAATGTTACGAGTAATAGATTGAGTGTCTATATGAAGACGGTTCATAGCAAATTCAATGTAAATAAAATAAAAATCATGCTTCTAACAAATAAAGTAATTATCAGCATTTTTATCCAATGTACTACAGATCCATCTGTTAAATGTTCAATCTTTACTATGGGTAATAACTTCTTCACCTGCCCTGTGTCGGTTGCCATTGGCGCTGTACAGATGACCTGTAAACCAATCCTCTCCATCCTTCCCTGTCCTCCACATGTTTCACTGCTTCACTCAGCTTCAGTTCTGTCCATTCTGTGATGTTGTCTTTCCATCTCTTCTGTCTTCCTCCTTTGACTGTTCCCTGAAGCACTGTCTGGGCAAGCCTTTCTCTTATTACGTGACCAAACCATTTTAGTTAACGCCTCCTGATTGTGGTGAGAAGATCTTCATAAAGACCAATAGCTTGCCTTATTCTGTTTTTCTTACTTCCTCATTGGTTATCTGGTCTTTGTAAGAGATACCAAACAGTCTTCTGAAGCAAATCATTTCTGAGGTCTGAATTCTCTTCTCTAATTCCACTGTAAAGGTACAGTGTTTCACTAGCATGCAGGAAACTGATAACTAACAATAATATAATAATTAGCACTTTTATCTGTTCATGGCTTATAAAACAAGAATAATCTACCTCTGTGAATTAAATACAAGATTCAGTTCAAAATTCTGTCAGTTTCTAATATTTCAAAATTGGAAAAGATACTCCTGAAGAAGGTCAGGGGTCACATTAGTTGAAGCATTGCGAATATAAACATGGTGCAAATAATCATTCAAATAATCATTCAAATAATCATTCAAGTAATCATTCAAATAATCATTCAAATAATCATTAAAATAATCATTCAAATAATCATTCAAATAATCATTCAAGTAATCATTCAAATAATCATTCAAGTAATCATTCAAATAATCATTCAAATAATCATTCAAATAATCATTAAAATAATCATTCAAATAATCATTCAAATAATCATTCAAGTAATTCAAATAATCATTCAAGTAATCATTCAAATAATCATTCAAATAATCATTCAAATAATCATTCAAGTAATCATTCAAATAATCATTCAAGTAATCATTCAAATAATCATTCAAATAATCATTCAAATAATCATTAAAATAATCATTCAAATAATCATTCAAATAATCATTCAAGTAATTCAAATAATCATTCAAGTAATCATTCAAATAATCATTCAAGTAATCATTCAAATAATCATTAAAATAATCATTAAAATAATCATTCAAGTAATCATTCAAATAATCATTAAAATAATCATTAAAATAATCATTAAAATAATCCAAAATGCTGAGTAATTGGTATAACTTTGGATTTTTGTTTCTTTTTTAAATGTTTTCAATTATTTTCTTTCAAAGTTTTTTTTTCTTGCTTTATTTGCAAATAAAAATTATATTTTATGAATCAGTTTATTTTTCAAAATTTTCTAGGAAATATTTTCAATGAAATAATGTATACAGGGTAGAATCATAAAGTTTTAACCCTAAAGAAAACAAAAATACGGCTTTGTTTTAAAATTTTTATTGAAAAACTCAATTCACATAATTTGATTATGTAATAGAGCTGACATCTATTCAATATAGTCGCCTTCAGCCTCAATCTCTACCTCAATACGGGTTCGGAATGGGAAACTTGCATTTTCCACAACCGCCAGCAGGAGCTTGGAGAATACTAAGCAGATGGCAGCAATCAGGCTGGCTTTGGTGTTGAGGGAGGTCATGTTGGTGATGTTCTCAACATATGAACAAATGAAGTAGTTCAGCGGGTTCAGGTCGGGGAGGAGAGGAGCCAGTGAGAGAAGGGTACAAAGTCATAGCACTATTTCTGAAGCCAAACCTGGGTTTCTTTGGACTTGTGGACTGGCGCCAAGTCCTGCTGCCACACCCAGGGTCTGCCAGCAGCCACCTGATTGTACCAGAGGATAACCACACTCTTCAGCACATCCAGGTACACTTTGTGACTGGAAACTTCATTGAGCTTTGCCTTCAACCATTGAACCGTCCAGACCTGCATTTTGAGGTTACTGGCAATGGTCTTGTTGCCATAACTTGGATTGGTAAAGAGCATGAGTTGTACAGCGATGCATCTCTGATCTCGTTCCTTGAACATTGTGTCACTTTCAGACATGATAGAAGAATCCTATTGCTCTTGAGATTTGTACACAACTAGCCAACTAGTAGATGGTCTGCTACAAAAAAGAAAACTGGTTTTCATCAAACGGAAATGGAATCATGTCGTCTTTTCTAGGGCGATAATTTTATCGTTCACAATCAAAATTATTTGCTTTCATTCTTTAATATTTATTTGCATATTTTTAAAGGGACATAAATCTTGATTTTCAAAACTTTCTAAGGGAGATAATTTCTTTTCATTGTCTTGCAAAATATGCAAAATTAATTTGAACAAGAGATATATTATTTTTTTTTTTTTTTTTTTTTTTTTAAGAATCTTTTAATGTTGGTTTTGACCAGGGTTTTGGAGTCGGAGGTTTTAGTCGGAGTCGGATTTCTAAGAGTACTAGGAGTCAGTCAGAATTTTTTATCCGATCTGACTCCTTAGGTCCAATAAATTTATTTTATTTACATAGTTTTCCTATTTGGGTCCATCGGATCACTGCAAATCCTGTCTGGACAGCTGTTCTTGTTTTGGTTGTGATGTCATACAGGATCAATGAAATTCCTGCCTTTGAGTGAGATCACTGGATTACATTGGATAACAATCGGATTGTAATCCGAAAAAAGCTTTGTTCATGGAATCTATATTTAGGTTTAGGCACAGATAAAGAGTGGGGAGAAATTATTGATAGTGGTTTCAGCTAGACGAGTGTTTCTCATGAAAGACTGACGCTCATATGAACACCTACCATGAAAATAATGATAAAGCAGAGACAGGCTCACAACATCTTTTCTGTGAGTTGCAGGGAAGAGAAAAGGGCACACACACACACACACACACCACTAGGCTACAAAGTCTATTTTGAATTTTGTCGAGGTAGGATAAGGTCTTTCTAGAGCCCTTGCTCAGATGTGGCAACAGTATTCCATCCTTGGACATAACTGGCTCTTATATAGATACAGAATTGCATCAGCAGTGAGATATCTACTGGAGCGGTAGAAGGACCCTACCATTTTTCCAGCAACCATGGCTACAGATTTGATGTACATGTTCCATTTCAGATCAAGATTGAAGGTCAAGACTAGAAGCTTGTCAAAACATGGAGCCTCTCCAAAACGAGAGCTATTCATTTCAATTGATGCCAGATTGGGATCAGAGCATAAATGTCTACGATTGATCTTAGTATGTGATTTGGAAGATCAGTAGTGTAGATCAGGAAGAGAGTTGGGCCCAGAATGAACCCCTGAGAGATTCCAGCATTAATATTGTGAGCTTCTGATTTCTGCCCATCAACCACTACTCTTATGAACCTATCAGAGAAATGATTTAATAATTGAGAAAACATTTCCAGCTATACCATAGTTGGAGATTTTGTGAAGTAGGCCCTTATGCCATACTTTATCAAAGCTTCAGTCTATGGTCCCCCCTCGCCTAACTTTCACAAGAAACACTCGTCTAGCTGAAAACACTATCAATAATTCCACCCACTCTTTATATGTGCCTAAACCTAAACGTAGATTCCATGAACAAAGCTTCTTTCTTAGAACTGCACGCCTGTGGAATTGTCTTCCGTTTTCCTGCTTTCCGGCTGACTACAATATGGTTGTGTTCAAGTCTAACGTAAATAAGTTCTTGATGAGTTCCATATAAGTTATCAAATTTACCGAATTTTCATTACTAATGATTACTATATTGTCCAATTTCTACTGTACACTCTTGGCCTTGATAATGTGGTGATGCCTATGTAAAAAAAAAAGAAGAAAAAAAGGCCTTTGATCTGTCAAACAATTGCCCTAGAAACGAAGCCTCAGTCGAGAGATTTGCTAATCTTATGAGATATAATCGTTAACACACCTGCTGTAGATCTAGCAGAACGGAAACCATATTGCATGTCACTAAGAAGGTTATTTCTGCTGAGGTGTATAACTACTTCTCTATTTAACATAGATTCCAGTAACTTACTTATGACACACAGGACTTATTGGTTTTTACTGAGAGGGAGATGACCGATCATCTGAATCCTTCAATACAAGCCATACTGATGAGGTTTTCCAGGGTGTTGGGAAGCAATTCTTCAGACAAAGCTTAAACAGCTTTGTAAGTATGGGAACTAATTCTGGTTGAATCTTTTTCAGCACTATAATTGGAATGCCGTCAGAGCCAGTTACTTTACTGAAATGAAGGTTTTTGATTAGTTTGACACATCACGCACAGATATTTATGTGTTTTCTGATGCAGGAGAAAGTATGGGGGGTTGACGGTCTTGGTGGCATAGAGTAGAATTAGATGCAAAGTTCTTGGCAAAGAGTTTGGCTTTGTCTGATGCTGACGAGATTACTCCTGGTTCATTGATGATGGTTGGGATAGAGTTCACGCTTCTATTCAGGACCCTGTTTGTTATTTGCCAAAACTTATGGGAACCAAGCTGCTGCTCAGCTACTTTGGACTAAACAAACTGAGCATACAACTTTCTCGTGTTCTTCATTACTCTTTTACAGTGAGTGCTGGCAGTCCTGAAAGCAACTTTAGTCTCAGTACAGTTTTCTGTTTTTCCTTTGATCCTCTTTCCATAAAGGCAATATTATCTTTTAAAACATTTCTTTTCTGTATGTGTCATAGCTTCCTCTTCTGATGAGAAGCGTTTGGCTTTGAAATGCCATGGCCTAAAGAGGTTTCCCTATCCCTAAATATTGTATTCCCTTTTGAACTGATTGCATAAAATTTCATTGTAAATTTCTTATCTCTTTGTTATCTTAACTTATTCTATAAAGTTGGTTGAGTTTATATATGAGTATATTTATCATACAAGTGAATGTTAAACGTCGAAAATAATATACATGAAAAGTATTTGTAAAATGCTTGCTGAATAGGTGTGGGAGACTGGTATATGGATATGCAGAATAGATTTCCACATAGGGGTCAAGGAGTCCGGAATCAGAATCATCAAAGGAGTCTGAGTCGGACTTTTACCATCCAACTCTGCAACCCTGGTTTTGACATTCCAGAAAGTTTTTATCTTGCTTATTTATTTGATCTATTTAATCCAAATAGGTGAGTGTTTCAGCGATACCAAAGGCTCTGATTGGTAGAACTAGATCACATATTAAACAAGAATTAAATCCCAAAGTTTTATGAACAAAAACTTGAACCTTTGGAAGATGTCAATCATTCCAGTAATCATAGGATCCACTAGACATAAAAAAAACAAAAACTTTAGAACTATCTGACGAATATATCTGTTGAATCAAATGCAAGAAAAATCCAAATAAGTGTATTTGAATGTCTGACATCCAGTACAATGAACCATTCCAACAAAAACAAATAGAAATTAAATCTGATCTTATACAGTGACCTGGTCACTGGCATCCATTCCTAGGGAGGTGCAAAGTGTGTGTACAATCATCCACAGAAAAAAATGTTAGAATGAAATCCTTGATACAAGTCTGAAGACACCAAACATAAAACAAAACACTTCAAAATCCAGATTGGATGCATATTGCTAATCTTAAGAGTTTTTAAGTCAATGAACTTACTCTAGACAAGTTGAACAGTTTCTTGCTAATCAGCAGAGGAAGTTTCCAGGGAATATCAAATTCACAAACAGTCCCCAGCAGTATGTATAGGAAACAAAAATAGTTAGACTTAAGTAGCAGTTAATGTCGGGCAATATTGTTGTAATGGGATGTTCTGTCATACGACCAATCTAGAAAAGAAGATTAATAAAAATTGGACTTTAGATTTACTTTTGACAGCCTCCTAGCTCTAACTTCTCTCTTATTTTATCCTTTCGACTTCACATTCCATGAGCGATATTTTTGACAAAGATGAAAGATTAGCTGCACTGGGTCGACTGTTTTGTGTGGGTGGTATCCAAAGATTTTCAGTTCTCTCAAAACCTTTATCATCATTCAACTATAAATCCATCCATCTCAATTAACCTTTATCCTTGAATGTTTTTTTAGTTTTGATAAATGATAATTCATTACTAAAATAAATTTTAAAAAATTATTTTTTTAATTCTGCAACAATAACCCAGCCATAAAAATTGCCAAAAAGAGAAATAAAACCAGTTTTAATCCTCATCATTCTTCTTCAAGAACAGCTTCTAGCAGCATCTCATTTTAATTGTGACGACTTGACTGTGTTCCCAAGCTGTTATGTTGATCACACAAATTTCTGTGTCACACCCAGACTCTTACATAAAGTCAATACACCTGCAGTCTCTGCTTGTTTTTGCATCTGTGGGCAAGGGACTGAAGCATGGTGTTCAACCCAGCAAAAACAGTTGCACTACTGTCCTCTAGATATCTCTGCCCTGTTCCTGTCCATGGAATTTGGTTTCAAGACACATTTGTGGCATTCTTGAAATGTCATAACTATCTCGAAGTAATAATATCTAGCAATCTCAGGTTTAACAACCACTTGTCTTATATATCCAATAGGGTTAATAGGGAGCTTTACGTGTTGCATATCCTGAGCTACCAAATTCCTCATGAATAGGATTTGTTGACTAGGTTACAATTCTCAGTGTGGGCAACCGAAAAATACACTTGCAAATTACTCAAAACCTCCATCCAGTTATGGCTGACAAAACAAGAGCATGGTACCCCCAAGAAGTAAATGAAAGATTCCGTTCAAAATTCCATACAAGTTCCAGAGATTGACAAGGTAAACCTGAAGAAGATCAAGTTACATCGACTGAAGCGTGAAAATGACACTGAAGATGAGAACAGTGGTTTGAAGAATGCAAATATGAAAATTCTGCTATCAGTTAGTTCAATTCACTGATTGGATAATATGATTTTGTGTGTATGCCCTGCCAACGACATTCATCCTAGGCGAGTTGAACCGGTTTCCCTCAAAGGAGAAAGCTTCATGGGAATATCAAGTTCACAAGTTGCCCCCCCCTACTCTGATGATGTACATGTTAATCACGACAATGTCAACAAATATTTCTCATAAACCATCCTCATAGCATTCTTTATTTCGACGGGCAATCCATTGCATCTCTTCAACCTTTATCCTCAAATGGATTTTGGCTTTGATAAGTTTTGATTCATGAACAAGAAAATAAAGCATACAAAAAAAAAATAACATTCCTAAGATAAAATATGAATTTTTGTGAATCTCTATATATAAGGTAGTAGCATTTGTGTGTGTGTGTCTGTACAACTCTCCTACAACTCACACCACTAGACCGATCATGACCAAATCTGGAATGATGGTCCACCACCTAGAAATTATGCACACCATTTTCCAAGGTAATGGTCAGAGATCAAGGTTATAGCCTATGTATATATATATATATATGTATGTATTTTTTTTTTTTTTTTTTTTTTTTTTTTTTTACATGGAGGTCACCATATATCAAGGTCTGGAGGCCACTCAGGGATAAGGGTGTACAGTAATCAATGAGATAGTATTGTAGTAATCATTAGTATTGGAGATTTGATAGAGTGTCTTACTTAAGAGGGTGGTTTGTCAGTACCAATCGTGACCAAACCTGACATTATGATGGGCCCCACCTTAGGATGGTGAACACCATTTTTCAAGATTAATGTCATATTTGGTGCAGCTCTTAAAACGTCCACTTACTGCAAGGATGCTTGTGAAGCAGGTACCCGAGCATATAGCAAAGTCTCATGCAAAGCTAATATATAATAGTTTGGTACATTGTCACATCTCAGAGATACTTTTCTGATTAGTTGTAGTTGAGCTGATACGAGCAATGAATTGCTCACTACACTGGATGATTGCTGCTCACACCATTGACATGTATTTTGCATCTGTGATGAAAAGGGGGGGAGGACTATCCCAAACAAACATAGACATCAAGGAGATGAGAGCTACAGGTGGTTATGAAAATAAGTTATTTTATTGACCAATCAACAGCGTTCTTGACCATGCGTGATTGGCCCTTGCAACAGCACATGCGTGTTCAAGGGTTGGAGGTTCCATCATGTTGATCAAATTCAATGTTCATGCGTCACCATTATCGATCCATTAATTGTTCAGATTTAAGACTGATGCTCTTTAAATTTTCATAGATGCAGTCAGTCTGTCTTTTCCATGAGTGACCTTGAGAATAGAAGCCAAGGATGATGATGCTCTCAATTTTTTTTTTTTAGGCCACACACTATGATCCTGCTACACTGAATAACCTCCTTGACATTGGAGAGACCCAGTCTAGACTGCAATGAATCTCTGTCAGAGTTTCAAGGCACAGATCCAACAGATCATGGCATGATCACTGCGGGCTAATCTGGCTATATCTTCAGATATAACAGGCCATGTCTTACTGGCGAAGAGAAGAACAATCGTTACACAGAAATTGTAGAAGTAACCTTTGTTGTGCAGGGAGATGCTACGACTTTTTAAGATGGAGAGGAGCTTTTTAATTTTTTTCAATACAAACCTCGTTCTAGCAGTTGTGGCATCATAACAGCTTCCCCTGACCGACCTCAATAAGAGCAATACTGATCTAAAACTATGTCTATCTGAAGAATCTAGGTATGAACATCATTATTAAATTTTCAGGAATTGTATAACTGATGGATCCAAAGAATGAGGAAAATATGAAACAAATAGAGAACCTTCAGGATAGATAATCACTGAACTTGACTGAAATGATCCAATAATTAAAATTTTTAAAAAGTAATTGCAATGTATTTAAAATTTAATTATTTTATTTTTTAATATTTATTAATGAGCCACCTTAAATAGATTTGCTCATCATTTGCGATAATATGCAAATGTTTCCACGTATCATTTTTTTAGGGGGGGGGGGGTACGTTGGATAGTTTTTTTTTCATGGCGGTGAATGTTATAAAAAAAAAAGTTGAAAAGTTAAGATAAAAGTAAAGAAAAAATTTGTTGCATGAAAATGATTAAAAAAAAAACACAAGAACAAAAATGTTGCTTTAGATATTTTTAGTTTCTGCTCACAGAAGTTGGTTAAATGGAAGAAATCTAATTCCATAAGGATGCAAGGAAAGATGTCAGTTGAATTAATCAATGAGAAAAGGTCATTCTTAACTTAATTCTGTTCATTCCTAGAAATGAAAATAAGCATTTTCAAATACCACTGTAAGAACCCACACATTTTTCCGTTTTTAGATGCATTTGATGGACGTTGTCAGTTTATCAGTTCATCACGTTTGTGTTTGAAACAATATTTTCTTTGGTTTGTCAGGCTTAAGTTTGAAACCCTGTTGTTTTGGAATTTGATTTTCAGAAGAATCTATCTAATCTATAACACATACCATTGAAAGAGTAAGACAAATTTTTGTTTTTCATCTGAAATAAATTTGTCCTAATTATGACCTTTCAAATAATAATTATATATATATAATATATGATAATTGTTTGGCATAATTATGACTTTTATATAATGATAATGATCTAATATCGACACAATAAATTACAAAATCCATTTTGCAAAAACTTCTTGTTGCATCAATACTTATTTGAAGGAATACTTATTCAATTTTAGCATTACTTTTGTAATTTACAATATCTGTCAGGCTTGAGTGATGTTTTTTCTTTTGGTCTGTAAGAGCTAGGTGATATTTTCTTTTGTCTGGTAGGCTCAAGTGATGTTCTTTTCTTTTGGTCTGTCAGGCTCAAGTGATATTTTCTTTTGATCTGTCAGGCTCAAGTGATATTTTCTTTGGTCTGTCAGGCTCAAGTGATATTTTCTTTGGTCTGTCAGGCTCAAGTGATATTTTCTTTGGTCTGTCAAGCTCAAGTGATATTTTCTTTGGTCTGTCAGGCCCGGGTGATATTTTCTTTGGTCTGTCAGGCCCGGGTGATATTTTCTTTGGTCTGTCAGGCCCGAGTGATATTTTCTTTGGTCTGTCAGGCTCGACTGATATTTTCTTTGGTCTGTCAGAGTAATGTTTTAAAATAATTTTAGTTTTTTTGCCATGCTTAAGTCTGAAACAGTATTTTCAATTTTCTGTCATGCTTAAGTTATTTACATCATTTTTATTGTTAAATGCACAGATTGGGGGGTATAAGAATAACAGTTCATGTTATTTATTTATTTATTTATTTATTTTTTACTTATTGAATTGAATACGGTAAATAAGTACTTCTTATTTAAAATGATGATAAAAATGGAATAGCGTAGGTTGCAAGCAACATTGAGGGAGGAGAGGGGGGGGCATAAAAAAGATGATCCCAAAACAAAACCTGATACAATTGATTTCTGTCACTGAAAACATCAAAATCGACTGCATTAATAAAATCTCCCCCACATTGTATTACATTGATTATTCTGATGTAATATTTTGGCATTATCAACCTCGGTAAGTAATCCCTCCTGTGGAGCACTGTTCTATTAGAAATCTCCTGCTCGGAACTTGCCAAACCAAACAGATATTTTCAACATAGCTGCTTCCTTTAAAACAAGGAGTCTGGTTTGCCTGAATGGTTATCGACAGTTCAATTTCATCTGATCAATGCTCAATAATATAAGAATACTTTATTGAAAAAAACGTATGAGGGGGCCAATTTTTGTCGATGTAACTTTCATTTAAGATT